>NC_045442.1:128085867-128156109 GCF_002776525.5 Piliocolobus tephrosceles | reverse complement strand
GAAGAAGAAGAAGAAGAAGAAGAAGAAGAAGAAGAAGAAGAAGAAGAGGAAGAAGAAGAGGAGGAAATTGAGTCAGATTTTGCAAAAAAAATAGAAAATATTTATTAAGATTTATATTTATTTGAGTCACCTTTTAAAATGTCAAGTGGGAAAGTGGGATTTTTTCCCGTTAGATACGTTCCTTCCTTCCTCCCATTCCTCCCTCTCTCCCTCCTTCCCGTTCTTTCTTCCTTCCTTTTCTGTATTTTAAAAAATATTTTTAATATGAGTAGTGTTTTTAGTAGCCAAACAGAGCCAACATTTGTATCTGTCCGGTAAGCATTTTCCTAGCAGGAAACATGCAGGCCTGTGCCGTTTCCATTCTTAAAAAGGTGGAATGAATAATACAGAGGCGAGAAGGGAGTCAGGCATGGGAGAAAGTGAGTATCAGATTCAATTTCCTCTGTTAGGTTTCATGCCTCTAAGCTGCTGCATCAGTGAATGAAGACCTTTTAGCTTTTCACTGCTTTCCCTTTACTAGGTTAAATTGTATTTTTCCAGTATTTCACCCCAATCATGTGCTGTAAATCTATTCTTACTTTACAAAAGAACCCATTTCACAATATATTTGCTTGACACAAGCCTGGGATTAGGCAGTTTGCAAAGATTTGTTCTCCCTGATTTTTTTTTCCCCTGTGAGGAAGTAGCAGTCTGGAGAGTAGTAATGGAGTCGGTGACTCAGCTCACTTTGCTGTGGTTTCTGGTCTGTGATCAGCATGGGTGTCTGGTCATTTTCATAGAAACCAAGGAGAGTCCTGGAAGAAATGATGAGGTAGGTGTGGTCCTCCAGCTCCGAGATGCTCCAGCCCAAATTTCAGTTTAAGATTATTGTGCTTTCACAGTTGCTCAGATAAAAACAGTTTTCACTTCCTACAGGCTCAGTGTTTAAAAATTAAGCTTCAGCAAAAGGAATAAATGTTTTCTTTTGAAAACATTTCAAAAGAAATGTTGAACAATTCTCTAGTTCAACTTTTTTTCTCTCTCTGTATAGAAAAACCCTGGAGCAAAATACATTACCAAAAAAGAACAAAATAAGGCTTGTGATTGCAATTCCAAAATTTTAAAAGGACACTGTTTCATAGGGAATAAATGAGAAGCGGGTAATGACTGTTTATTTGAATGATTCAATGCAAATTCCCTGGAACAGTAAATCTGTCTCCGTTTGTTTAAAGTAGAACATGTTTGACCTGAAACTTCTTGGAAATACAAATATTTTGTAAGGTGAGATCCAATTTAATAGATTTCTCTTTCATTAATTTTATTCATATAAAAACCAGAGAGTATTGTGACATTCAAAAATCAAGTAATTTGATATTAAAACCGCAGTAATATAAATGTAAAAACAAGCAGTTCTGAGAGGCAAAGTAGCACTTGGTTTCCTAAGCCTGTAAAACTACTTGCATTTGCTGGCTAGATTTAATTTTCTAAAACTACACAGTGATGTTTAGTTGCTAGTTAAATGGTTTTTATAGAAATGTAGTTAGAAAGTGCAATGAGTTGTGTCTCTTCATTGCTATTTTTAGTTAAGAACTTCTTCCAAGGGCCAGTCTGCACCAGCTGTAACTACTGGAGCTAGTAGGGTAGTCGATAGCAATTGAATGATTAGTTGAGCCTCTGAAGTTACTCAAGCAACTATTTTAACGTTACAGATTTAAGAACATTTCTTGCTGCAAACATTTGATCACAGGAGTCCATAGCTGAATGGGTGCGAGGCTAGGAGTCTTTTGGATATAGTAACCACCTTACTGTCAATCATTTTTTGCTATTTATATAGTTACACATGGAACATAGCCATGTAGAAAATGAATATTCGGTCCTCACAGTGAAGAGGAAAGTCCAATCATGCTTTGTGATTTAGACACTTTACTGTCATCATCATTTTTGCAAAGGGTTTTCTATCCCACCTTTGGCTGGAGCCTGGTGTGCCCCCCGGGGTGATGGACTTGTCCACAGATCTCAGGTCTTACTCATTTTCCTCTTATGGCTGAAGGCTCAAACATCACATGCGGATGCAAAAGACACAAGGAAGACAGTATCGACCAGCATTTGTGAACGTATGTGTCCAGGAAATAATAATCACAGAACTTCGTATTAAGTCAGTACTTTCCACAGAGCTGCAAAATTTACTGTTTTTGCCTTGTTTGATCCTCAGAAAAATCCTAGGAGAAGAGCAGGCAGACACTATCATTTATAAATGAGGAAATGAGCTGGGCACAGTGGCTCACTCCTGTGATCCCAGCACTTTGGGAGGCCTAGAAAGTGGATCACCTGAGGTCAGGAGTCTGAGACCAGCCTGGCCAACATGGTGAAACCCCATCTCTATTAAAAATACAAAAACTAGCTGGCATGTTGGTGTATGCCTGTAGTGCCAGCTACTTGGGAGGCTGAGGCAGGAGAATCAGTTGAACCTGGGAGCTGGAGGTTGCAGTGACCTGAGATTGTGCTACTGCACTCCAGCCTGGGCGACGAGAGTGAAACTCCATCTCGATAATAATAATAATAATAAAAAATAAAAAATAAATGAGGAGGCCAGGCGCGGTGGCTCAAGCCTGTAATCCCAGCACTTTGGGAGGCCGAGACGGGCAGACCACGAGGTCAGGAGATCGAGATCATCCTGGCTAACACGGTGAAACCCCATCTCTACTAAAAAATACAAAAAACTAGCCGGGCGAGGTGGCGGGCGCCTGTAGTCCCAGCTACTCGGGAGGCTGAGGCAGGAGAATGGCGTAAACCCGGGAGGCGGAGCTTGCAGTGAGCTGAGATCCGGCCACTGCACTCCAGCCCGGGTGACAGAGCGAGACTCCACCTCAAAAAAAAAATAAATATAAAAAAAAAATAAATGAGGAAACGGTTGCTCAACACTGTCGGGGCATGGCCAAGAGCACAGAGAAATGGAGTTAGGCTTGTTTGGAGGTTTCTGGTGATAAGTCCCAGCTCTTGTACCACCCTACAGGACCCCAGTTTTTCTGAACGGTATAAATGATCTCACAATCAGGAAGCAGGACACCATAGTTCAGCTGAGCAACCAGAGGGGAGGCCCAGTTTGCTGTCACTCTCTTAGCCCTCTGGTTCTGGCCCTTGTGAGTGAATGTAAATAGGAAGAACGTGAAAGGAAAACAAGCCTAATATCCCATAACAGTTCCCCATCCAAGCACCCTTTCTCTTCAAAGCTCCTAAAGCTTCGACAACCACTTGGTGCTCACGAGCTGCGCTCTCATCTCCTTAGAAGTCACGGTTTTTGGGTCTTCCCTCTCTTATTCCTCACAATGCGTCCTCCCTCCAGAACCTCCTCTGAGATTTGGCTGTGGTCTCCCACGCCCTGTCAGGCAGCACCTGCAGGTTTTGTGGTTCTCGTTTCCAACCCTCAAGCCATGAGAGATATGGAGGCTCTCCAAAATGATGGTGACACTGCTCTCCTGGGGAGGGCTGGCCATGGATGGTCCCTTCCCAGCTCTGCTTCATCTGAAGCAGGAGGGTCTGGCTGAGAGCTGGGATGAACCTCAATCTGGTTCTGCAGGATACAAAATCAACTGAGAAATGATGCCACCAACCAAAAGAGTTTCTAAAGTTTGGGAATGTGAACTTTTTTTCCCTTCTTTTACAGATTTTCAGATAATTGAGTCTGGTCCTTCTGTCCACGGGCCATCAGCACCTGCAGTTCACACTCCACTTACCAGGGACAGAGGCATCTGCGGCACAGCTCAGGGCGCACTGTAGGAACAACCTAGATTCCCACATTCGCAGTGCAGCGCCCACTGCGGTAACAGCTCAGATTCCCGCATCTGCAGCGCGGCGCCCCCTGTAGGAACAGCACAGATTCCCGCATTTGCAGTGCAGCGCCCACTGCAGGAACAGCGTAGATTCCCGAGCGCCGCCCAGCATGTGCATCTCCGCCTCACGGAAGTCACCTGCCACAAGGCTGGATTTGCCAACGGTTTGTGTTTCTAAGTTCCACTTGGGAATTAGATCACATCTTCAATAATAATAGTTAAAACTCTGTTTCGTTAAACTTTAAGTTGTTATAAACGCTGAAATTCTGTTTTTATAGATATCTACAAAAGCTCACAAAATGTATCACTTCAAATCCCTACATGTTAGGTCTCCTGAGCAAACAAACTAAATTGATAGGAATGAACTACCAGAGTTTAAATCTTATGTTTCTTCTAAATAATGAACACCTGTTTGTCAGCCTGTATTTTTCACTTTTGTCTATACTTGTGTGCAGTGTATTTAAAGAAAGAAATATGCAAAATAGTGAAAGACATATAAAAAAGAGTATCTATCACCAACCTTCCCCCTTCCTCTCTTGTATATTGGAACTCTCCATCTATGTAGCCCAATTACATCTCTTCATTACTCTGGTTTAGTGTTACTCACTTTTACAATATAGTTGTTTGCAAAGTCTGAAAATTATTTTGAAAAATGCAATTTTTAAAATGTGTACGATTCTATTTGTGCTAAATAAATTTAGATCTTTCATATATTCAACATTATTGTTGGAATTCTGTCCTCAAAATCTTCCTTCAAAAATAGTTTTTCTGTGCATTTCCACTGCAAGTACCCTCACCTCTCCTCAGGCTGAGCTCAGTCATTCTGCACTTGGAAATCTTAGCCGATAGATTAAGAGAGGTTTAACCAAAATGTACATATGACTGAAGAAATATTTCTCATCACTGTAAGAATGTTGATCAACCTTTTTTCAAAATAGTCATGTCTAAAATAGTGAACCTAAGGTAATGATGCTTTTACATGCACCGTGATCTTTCAGCCAAAAAATATTTTCACATGAATGACAACTTGTTTAACAATACCTGTGGTGCATTCTTTTCTTTTAAAGTCATTTTAAGGAGAGTTTCTGATCTGGTTTCATATTTGTATCAGTTGATAATTTGGGAAAATCGCTTTAACATTTGGGATTCACCTGGTATGGAAGACTTGTAACATCTCATTGAAGAGTTGCTTGTCTCTTTTCTTATGAACACACAGCATCATGCTGTAGAGTGAGAGTGAATGGTAGGGGTAAATCCACCCCTCTACTCATCTGTCCACTCATCCACACATCTACCCAGCCATCCACCTATCCATCTATCAATCCATCCACCCATCTACCCACCTATCCAACCATCCATCTATTCCTTCATCTACCCCTCCACCCATCCACCTACTCATCCACACACACATCTACCCACCCACCCATCCATCTGTCTGTCCATCATCTTCCTATTTATCAATCTACCCATGCACCCAGCTTTTCAACTTTTTTTTCAACACTACAGAGGATTTTACTTCTTTTTTTTTTTTAATTTAAAAATATAACCTAAAAGAGAAACAGCAGAGAAGTGCTGAAGGTTAGAGAGCTAGAATCAGAATCAAGGTCTCTGAGCACAATCAGCCTGTTTTTCATCAAGTCTAATAAAATAATTTGAGTACTTCTGCTTTTCTGAAATAAAATTTGATTTTCAACAAGCTACATGTTGATAATAAAGTTCATAAATCCTCTTCCACATTAAAAGGACACAATTTGAAATGGAGACATAATGGTCAGCTCTTAGCTATCTATATCCAGAAGATTTATTTCCAAGACCCCAAAAGAGTAGCTCCCTTTGGCTGTTCCAGACACAGATGTTGATCATCATACAGCCTGCCTGCTCATTGCTGGTTACACAGAACAATCTCTTCTGCTGTTTTTAGAATCTTGAGCTACTTCTGTTATTTTTTAAAAGAGTCAACAGCTATTTCATAATTTTGTGCTTTAGGAACAATTTTCATTATATTTTACTCTCACTGACTTTTAAAAAATGATTTTGAAATATTCCAGTGTGCCTATGAGCTGGCATCAAGAGTCAGCAAAGTCACAGACCTCCCGCACTGTGAGGTCAGACTAATGCTGTGTGTAATTAACCAAGGGACACAAAATATTTACGAAAGAGACCTGACTTTGCAGACAGGCCCAGATGCAGTCTACTTCCATCCAGCTTCTGGTGGTCACGAAGTTTAGAGCAGAGACATGCAAAATTGCTCTTTCCCTCATCTGTGAGAGGCGGGTCTGAACCAAATCTAAGCTCAATGTTTGTGGCAAAAATGACCTGGGGCCAGGTGCAGTGGCTCTTGCCTGTAATCCCAGCACTTTGGGAGGCCAAGGTGGGTGGATCACCTGAGGTCCAGAGTTCACGACCA
Organism: Piliocolobus tephrosceles; assembly: GCF_002776525.5. Lineage (NCBI taxonomy): Eukaryota > Metazoa > Chordata > Mammalia > Primates > Cercopithecidae > Piliocolobus > Piliocolobus tephrosceles. Next base: position 128,149,893 of record NC_045442.1, on the reverse strand, counting down.
GCCTGACCAACACAGTAAAACCCCATCTCTACTAAAAATACTAAAATTAGCTGGGCATGATGATGGGCACCTGTAGTCACAGCTACTCAGGAGGCTGAGGCAGGAGAATCACTTGAACTCGGGAGGCAGAGGTTGCAGTGAGTTGAGACGGTACCACTGCACTCCAGACTGGGTGACAGAGTGAGACCCTGTCTCAAAAAAAGAAAAAAAAAAATCCCTAGATGTGCAGATGTTACTGAACCATTCAGGAAACAAAGACATGATGCATTTGCTTGTATTTAGAGGAAAGCTTATAAACATAATGTTTTCTGTTTTCTTAAGCTGAGACTTGGGTAGAAACACAGAGGGAGGGAGCTGAGTCGACAGCCAGGAGAGTCGAAGTCTACTGCTTGCGGCTTTCCAGAGTCCCAGGGAACTGTTTCCTCCAACTTGGCCTCTGGCTTGGAGTTGAGGTCCTTTTCCATGAGATATCCTGAGGAGCAAACCCATTCCTTCAACCTGAAGTGCCTCTCCTTGCTATTAAAGTAGACTCATGTACATTGCAGTTTACAGCATTTTGTAGGTTTTATTTTAAAGCCCAGTTGACAATGGTTTTATGAAATAAAACAGATGTGACTATAGAATTTTGGTCCTAAACATGTACTGTTGGTCCTCCCAGGCTGATACAGCTGTGTCTGTAGAGAGTCATCCCTGGTCTAGCCCTCACTTTGAATGACTTGGTTTTATAGATTAGTCCATAGTCTCAGATTTAATTAAGCTTACATTTCGAATGAATAGATGTACATTGAATATACACACATCCATGTCTTTAATGTTCAGATGTGGACCGGGTGTGGTGGCTCACACCTGTAATCTCAGCACTTTGGGAGACCAAGGTGGGCGGATTGCTTGAGTCTAGGAGTTTGAGACCAACCTGGGCAAGGTAGCAAAAACCCTGTCTCTAACAAAAATACAAAAAATCACCTGAGCCAGCGAGGCTGAGGCTGCAGTGAGCTGAGATCACACCACTGCACTCCAGCCTGAGTGACCAGAGCACAACCCCATCTCATAAAAAGCAAAACAAAACAGAAAACACACAACCCTCCCCTCAAATCCACGATGTTCAGATATGACGGAACACACATGCGTACAGGACATATGAGAAACCTCCAAGCTGTGTGGAAATCAACATGTACACTGAGAAACTTTCAAACCAAAGAGGGCCAAGCAAGGGAGGCTGCAGCCTGTGGAGAGACCAAGCTAGGACCGCCAGGCTCCTGGGGCCTTGGAGGCACTTGGGAAGGAAGGGTGGGTTTCCTGAGCTTGCTCTCCAGAAAAACTTTCCTGCCATCCCAGGTGAAGCAAATCTCTCAAACAGGACGGCCTCAGGGTGAGCAGAGCCACTGGGCCACAGGGGATCTTTCCCGGAAGGCTGGGGGAACCGACAGCCTCCTCTGGAGCATAATGCGAGTCCCTTCTTTGAAAAGATCCCAATGATTTGGTGTTTATGTCTGATCTCTTTAGAAGCTCTTGCAGGAAAGACTATTTTATTAAACAAACTTTTAATGCTCTTTTCAAATCCCAGGTTATTCCTTTAGTCTTACGTCGTGTGTGTGTAAGGAGTATCTAACCTTTCTCCTCTTCTTCATTTTCTCTTTTATTCCATAACACTCTCTTTATGCAAAGCCGTTTATGTATTGCCCTATGCTTTCTGATGATTTTGGGAGGAAGATGAAAATATCCTCCATCAGGATCCAAAAGAGAAGAGGGAGGAGGAGAAGGCTCAGCTGTGGACACTCAGGTCCCCCCAGGGCTGAAGAGAGCTCTCATTTCCTGGTCTTCCTCATTCCCTGATTTTTCTAGGCTTCTTGTTACTACGGTTACTCCTTGTCTGGTGGCATGAGGAGATGTTGGAGACCATTTTGGTGTCTATTTTGCCTCATTTTTTATCTTCATGAAGGATGGGTAAAGAAATACTGTCCTGAACTCAACAAAACGGGATCAGGGCTCCACTCTCAGACTTGGAATTCTGTGATGTGAACCCTTCCTGAGAGGCGTTGAAATGCATCCTTTTACATTGCCTTCTGGGAAGAGCTGGGAGAGGCTATGGGCAGCATGGCTTTTGCCAGAATAATGTTAACATTGAATGTGCACAGGAAGAGACCGGCATGAGTGAAACTGTGACACAGCTGTCTACTTTCCGGCTGTCTGTAAGGTGAAAATGCACCTTCCCCCAGGAGGCCTCCCTGGGGCGGCCTGGACTCACGTCCCACACCACGTCCTTCATGGAGGAGGAGCTGAAGTGTGTGCGGCGGCGGTGGCTTTCGTCCTTGTTTACAGATCTTAATTCCTTCTGCACGTGCACACTGTTCAGGGAAAGGATGTGTTGCCTCCACAACCACGGTTTTCTCATTCAGTGTCTATCCCAGGACACATCAAGTTTAGGACAGTGCCGAGACCCAGGCAGGCTGGTGAGAGCAGCACAGACATTTCCAGGCGGAGGGTTTGCAGCCTGCTCTAACTTAATGTTCCTGCTCCCACACTCCACTCCCGGTCTGAAATGCATTTCAAGGAGAACAAGTAAAACCTGTCCTCTCAGAGTTCAAAGGAAGTTTCTTGGAGACAACTGAGGCCGATCAGCTTATTTTTTAGGTAAGAACAGCAGAACAGAGAGGCCGAGGGATTCCGGAGGTTTGCGGAGCGGATCGGTAAGGGTGAGCCCCGAACATGTCATAGCTCAGTTCCATAGTCCACAGCCTCTTTACCTATTGCAAGTGTCCAGAAAAAACCCTGTTAGAGGACCAGAGGCTCCAGAAGGAAGGCTGCTGCGCCGCAGTTACCAGTCCTGTTATAAGTTATGTGTCTTCTTTTTTTTTTTTTTTTGAGACGGAGTGTTGCTCTGTCGCCCAGGCTGGAGTGCAGTGGCCAGATCTCAGCTCACTGCAAGCTCCGCCTTCCGGGTTCCCGCCATTCTCCTGCCTCAGCCTCCCGAGTAGCTGGGACTACAGGCGCCGCCACCTCGCCCGGCTAGTTTTTTGTATTTTTAGTAGAGACGGGGTTTCACCGTGTTAGCCAGGATGGTCTCGATCTCCTGATCTCGTGATCCGCCCGTCTCGGCCTCCCAAAGTGCTGGGATTACAGGCTTGAGCCACCGCGCCCGGCCCAAGTTATGTGTCTTGAGTGGACCATAAATTTGCACTAAAAAGACTCTCTTTCCTGTACAATCCATGCTTAGCCCTAACTAGCTGCAAAATTCATTCATACCCACTTTGTGTGTCACTCAATTAAAATACCCAGCAACTCCACAGGACTCGTGGGCTGCCGGAAAAATGCAGCCACAAAATGGGCTGGGCCTAAAGAGGTACACGTTTCTCCCAGTGATAGCAGCTCCTGGGAAGGAATTTGAGGGGAAACCGGTGGCGTCTGGTTCTGAGCATCCACATATATGCTAGGGGAGTTCTCAGCGTCCAGGCATTTCTGGCATCACAGGGCACGACATCCTTCAGCTTACTAGAGTCTACCAGCGAGAAATAACACCAACTGTGCAGAGGAACAGCAGGCACTGGCATCCTCATCAGGCTATAGTCCTGCCTCTGTCCCTTTTGCTGGTGTGGTCCTCCCAACTTCTATTTTAGCTCCTAACTTCTGTAAGCTAGCTCTTCCTGTCTAGTCGTTAACGGAGATTCACCCCAAGTCTCCTGGCCACATTTGCTTTCAGCGATTGTGTTTTTAAAAATCTAACTATAGGCTGGGTGCGGTGGCTCACGCCTGTAATTCCAGCACTTTGGGAGGCCGAGGTGGGCGGATCACGAGTTCAGGAGATCGAGACCATCCTGGCTAACACGGTGAAACCCCGTCTCTACTAAAAATACAAAAAATTAGCCAGGTGTGGTGGCAGGCGCCTGTAGTCTCAGCTACTCGGGTGACTGAGGCAGGAGAATGATGTGAACCCAGGAGACGGAGCTTGCAGTGAGCCGAGATCGTACCACTGCACTCCGGCCTGGGGGACAGAGCCAGACCCTATCTCAAAAAAAAAAAAAAAAAAAAAAAAAAAATCTAACTAGAGTGGTCTTCCTAGAAAATGGAAAATGACAAGAGAGTGTGCTTCATCCTGGTGTGAAGTCCCTGGGATTTTAATGGCGTTCTGGAGACCCCATGCTACTGAGTACTAGCTAAATGGCTGTGCTCTTAGCCAAGACAAAATGGACGGACTGGATCCCAAGCTACTAGCTGCATTAGGAAGAGGCTCAAATAACATCTGTCCTTCACTGACTGCCTGCACAATGATGTTATTTTTAGCAACCAGGTGTCAGAAATCACGGGGAATTCTTTCTTTTTATTTATTTATTTTTTTGAGACGGAGTCTTGCTCTGTTGCCCAGGCTGGAGTGCAGTGGCTGGATCTCAGCTCACTGCAAGCTCCACCTCCCGGGTTCACGCCATGCTCCTGCCTCAGCCTTCCGAGTAGCTGGGACTACAGGCGCCCGCCACCTCACCCAGCTAGTTTTTTGTATTTTTTTTAGTAGAGGCGGGGTTTCACCATGTTAGCCAGGATGGTCTCGATCTCCTGACCTCGTGATCCGCCCGTGTTGGCCTCCCAAAGTGCTGGGATTACAGGCTTGAGCCACCGTGCCTGGCCTGGGGAATTCTTACAGAAGCTGCAGGCCTGTCCCCTCTCACCCCAGCCCTGGGGACGCACAGAGCGGGGAAGCAGGGAGCATTTCCACCTGGGTCTTTGCTTCACTCTTCTGTATCTTCCCAGGCCAACGGACAGAGAAGAGACAGAAACACACATCTGCCACAATACCTGATGCTTCACCTACGTTCTCACCTACCCGTCTCAACCCTGCTGCAAAGCAAGTATTGTGTCTTAAACAACAGGTCAAGCTTCGTGGTCACAGAGCCAGCTGGGCACAATTGATGCCACCAAGAATGGCAGTCACATGTGATCAGAAACTGAGGAACAGCTAGTGACAAGGTGTTTCAGAGAGAGGACGTACTGTGTGCGCTTTATCGTCTTTTGTTGTTTCTTGGAACACAGGCCTGACTTAGTGCACCTTCTGTGGGGTAGAGCTGAGGAGCTGCCCAGCCTCTCCCAGGCCACATCTACTCTGAGGCAATGCAACGCTGTCCTCTCTGCTTTCCTTTGTTTTATTTTATTTTTAAATTTTTCATTTTTTAAAAAAGCTTTTATTTTAGGTTCAGGGGTACACGTGCAGGTTTGTTATATAGGTAAACTTACGTCATGGGAGTTTGGTGTACAGATTACGTCATCACCCGGGTACTAAGCATAGTACCTGCTAGTTATTTTTTTCCAATCCTCTTCCCCCTCACCCTCCTCCCACAAGTGGGCCCCAGTGTGTGTTGTTCCCCTCTTTGTGCCGTTGCTTCTCGTTATTTAGCTCCCTCTTATAAGTGAGAACATGTGGTATTTGTTTTTCTGTTCCTGTGTTAGTTTGCTAAGGATAGTGACCTCCAGCTCCATCCGTGTTCCTGCAAGGGATGTGATCTCATTCTTCTTTATGGTTGCATAGTATTCCATGGTGTAGATGTACCACATTTTCTCTCTCTTTTTTTTTTTTGAGGGTTAACATGGTATATTTTAAGTTATGTGTATTTTAACACAATATAATTTTTTTGAAATTTCATAAAGAAAATGCAACCCATATTTTAGTTTCTGGGTCTGAAACCTATTTCTTTTAAAAAAATTATTATTATACTTTAAGTTCTGGGGTATATGTGCAAAATGTGCAGGTTTGTTATAGAGATATACACATGCCTATGTACCACATTTTCTGTATCCAGTTACTGTTGATGGGCATCTTGGTGGATTCCATAGCTTTGCTATTGTGAACAGTGTGGATAGAGGTGTTCCTGGCATCATGCTCAGCGCCTGTTCACATCATTTCATTACATCCTCACCACCATTCTCTAAGCCAACGACTATCCACTGCTCTCTTGCGAGGGGGAAGCTGCAGCCCAGAGAAGCTGAGCATTGTGAACAGACCACCTTGATAGTGAGGCGGCAGCTGGGGGTGGGCACAGCCAGCCCATGCAGGGCCTGTCATTGCTCCTAAGGTCACTGTATAATTATGACAAGCACAGAAAGATATGAGGAAGGAAGCCAAACTCGCCCATCGCCCCCAACCCAGAAGTGGCTGCTCTTCTCTGAGGCTGGAGCTTTTCCGCTCTGGGCGTTTCCTGTTGTCGTCACATAGGAACGTGCACCTGTGTGTTAGTATACTGCGGTCCCTACAATTCTCGATGCAGAGCATGATGTCCTGGTTTTCCGCTCGATGTTAAATCATGAGGCTTTTCCCATGTTGTTAACCGGGTAATATCACTAGACCCATTTTCTGTCTAAGACAGCCGCATCTCGGAGAGGTCCAATGCTGGTCTGTGGCAGAGAAGTAACAAAGCCAGAATCTCAGCCCAGGTGTGCTGACTCCTAAGTCTCTGTCTTTCCTCCCATATTAGGTTTTCAACAGCGTCATCAGTTCTTGGGAGTGGGGAGGAGAGAGCATGTCCCTTTCAGGTCCTTCCAGAAAGACCTGAGTGGCGCTATCGTGCTTGGGCAATGTGTTTCTTTTAACACTTCCTTGCTGTGCCCTGTAAACCTTGAGTGTGCTTTTGGAGATGATCCTTTAGAGACCCTGTCTCTAAAAAAGAGAGAGAAATGAAAAATCCAAGTTCATAATGCTGTATTAAAGATAAAATCATGAGGTGCTGTACGGGTGTGTAACAAGTTCTAATCTGTACTGGGGTGTCTGAGAAAATGCCATTTAAACAGACACCTGGAGGGAGGGTGGACGGCTGTCCCAGGGGGACAGAAGCAGAAAGCAGCATAATTACAGACCTTAAGGAAGGGGCATGGCACACCCATAAAGCAGAACACCCCCAACTTTAGGATGGCAGCACTGCTACTCTGGGACTCGTCATTTCTGTTACTAAACTCTGGCTCAGCAGAATGCCGTGGAAGGAGGTGAATTTGGAGATGTGATCAGGGCACAGTGAGGCCTCATGGGCCTGAGAGCAGACTGCAGAGGGCCATGCCTGTGGGAAGTGAGGCAGGCCCCGGGCACCGGGGCACATGGTCAGCCTTGTCTGCTCCACCCCAGCATCACTCCCCCTTGAGGAGGAACGGCCGTCAGTGAGAACCTGCTCCTAGTCCTGGTACAGAAATTAACTGGTGTGCCCTCTGGGGCCATGGAAAATCTAACAAAAGCGTACACAGTTCCCTGTTCTGCACTAAGTACCTTCTACACAGCATCCTATTTAATTTTCACAAGCACTTAGACCAGGTGGTTACTCTGACCATCGCTATTCCCTATTTTCTATAGGAAAGCTGGGTCTGGAAAGCTTGAGACCTCCCGTCTTGCAAGCCCTCCCATTCAGCATGAAGCAGGGCTGGGTCTGGACGCCAAGTTCACCTCGAACCCCATGCTGTTGACCGGATGGTTCATGAGGTCCCTTTTGGCATGTTTTGGTTCAATTCCAAATTAGAGCCCACGCCGCTAGTATCTCTGTTTGTGAGAGTTATTTCAGCGCTGTGGGTGCTTTTCAGGCAACCTGGTAAAGTGACCTATGTCTGTCTTCCTGGTTCTCCATCCAAACCTGAACAACGGGACAGAGGTCTCTCTTGAAGATTGGCAGGAAAGCAAAACTCCTCAGAGAGGCCTGAACTCAAAAGTGCTATTCTTTCAAACAAAGGATGGATAAACTCACAGTGTACATTTAAAAAGGTTAAATCTGATATAGCCGGAGCAATATTTGTTTAACTACACTAAGTGAAAGATGATTGGGCTGAGGGACCAGGGAGAGACCTTTTATTTGATCAGATTTTACATAAACATTTCTGCACACAGAGGCTCCTGGACCTTATCATAACCATCATTGGATGCCTGCTCAGGGGATCCTTCATCTTCGTTCCAAATGTCATTTCTTAGACGCTGACTCCAGAGCCCCCGGCGATAACTCAAGTTTATTCCTTATCGGATGCACTCAGCTGTAGACACAATACCTGGAGACTGGCTTAGGTGGATTTTTTTTTTCTCCAACAAAAGTTTGCAAACAGAAAGACGTGTATGAAAATGCTCTGCAGTTGAGGGGTTATTGAGAGATGATTTTTAATCGTCTAAAGTGAAGAGCAGCACTTGGAAGGAGGCGTCTGTCTTTCACATTTCCCTTTGCACTGGCTGCCTGGGAAGCCACAAGACTAGTGATATAAAGAAACTCACCTTCAGCAAGCGTGAAACTCACCTGTGCTTTAAGGGTTCTGATGTGAACATCACTTCAAATAAAACAGAACTCAATGATTAGAATGATCCATCAACCTGCTTTTTGCCTGCTTGTTGCATATTTAGGAAGAAAAGCTCAACCTCAAGGAAAACAGGTCATGCTAGGGGCTGATGTAAGAAACCATGTCGAGTGTATTTCCCCAGGTTGGTGTTTGTGGTGTAGACTCCCACTCCACATATAATTTAAAGGTTGATGAGATTTATATTGGGAATGACAACGCAAGGTACTGGGTCATCTGAAATCATTAAAATGATGTTGGCATGGGCTCACCTACTTCTGTTTACTGAGACAGGGAATAAGGAACCAAGCTCATATTTTATATAAAGAACTTCACAAGCCGATCGGAACAATTCAGTAATGCTTCTTTAGCCAAGGCACTATGACTAGAATACCGGGCTCTATTAAGCTGATAAGAAATCAGAGTTCAAGAGAGAAGGCCGAGCTTTGCTGCACCGCACAGCTCTGGAAGCTCCTGAGAATATTTTCTTAGAATAAGGAGAAGGAAGAGGAGGAAGAGGTAAAGCAAAACTAAAGTATGGTCGGTAGCCTTTGCATGCGGGAGCCCACAGTTGTGATGTGCAGATCTGTTTTCTCCAGGGGCAGGGCTCAGGCACTTATGAATGAATTGACTTAGAAGCCTCTATTGTGAGGTGCTGGGTCTGTTTATCAAACCCATGCCAGAAACATCGGAGTCATTAATAGCTTTGGAGTGAGACATACCAGGGTTCAAACCTTAATTACATCAGCTGCTAGCTGGGTAACCTTGGCAATTTACCTAAACTAAGCTGGGTAACCTTGGCAAGTTACCTAAACTAAGCTGGGTAACCTTGGCAAGTTATTTAAACTAAGCTGACTTCTGTCAACCTAAATAATGAAGAATGAAACTATCTAAAGGACAATGGTGTTTATTCGGGAGTAGGCATTAAGATGGGAATGTGTGTGCTATGGTAAACTAATTGCTTATCCAGAGAGGTAAAAAGAGATAATAATAATTTTTTTTTTTTTTTTTGAGAAGGAGTTTTGCTCTGTCGCCCAGGCTGGAGTGCAGTGGCGTGATCTCTGCTCACTGCCAGCTCCGCCTCCCAGGTTCACGCCATTCTCCTGGCTCAGCCTCTGGAGTAGCTGGGACTACAGGCGCCCGCCACCTCGCCCGGCTAGTTTTTTGTATTTTTTTAGTAGAGATGGGGTTTCACCGTGTTAGCCAGTATGGTCTCGATCTCCTGACCTCGTGATCCTCCCGTCTCGGCCTCACAAAGTGCTGGGATTATAGGCTTGAGCCACCGTGCCCGGCCTGAGATAATTTTTTTTTTTTTTTTAAGAAAATGAGGATTGCAGAATTGTTTTGAGATAATTATCCTTGGCCACAAGGATCAATAACAAGGGTGATGCCAGTCTGAGGTTGGACAGGCAGTTGCTGGCAGATGTCCGGGCAGAAGTGTTCTTTGTGAAAGGCTGTGATGGCCTCACTCATGAGAGACCTCCCTCCATGGCCTTCCCCAGCGTGTCAGGGTTTTAACACACGTAACTCCATTTTGATTCTGACAATTTTCCCTCATGGGGTTGCATGAGGACTAAACGTAACAGTGGGTATGAAGGGCTTGGCATAGTACCTGGCTCATGTGAATTACTAGTTAGAGAAGAGATACAGGAAGTCAAATAGGGTAAGTAAAAGAGGAATTGTCAAAGACTACTGGATTCTTTGCAGGAGGAATTCTTCTTTCTCCAACTTCATAGCTTGAGACTTCTGTCTTGGCCAGTACAACACTTCACAATCCTCCTCACAGCTAGGAAGGGCTGTGAGGACTAAATTCTGACCAATGGACAGAGCTGTTTTAAAGGAGAGAGTAACGGAGAGTAGAGGAGAGAGTAAAAGCTGCCCCCTGCTCCTTCCTCCTGGCTGATGTATGGAAGTGCTGGCTGGCGCCTGGGGAGCCATTATTTACCATGAGGCAGAGTGGTGAGTGAGATGAAATGAAATCGTCTGGGACCCTGATGCCCCGGAGGTCATCACCCCAGCCCAGTCCCACCACCTCCAGGCTCATAGCTGTGTAGGGGAGATACTGTCCAATCTCCTAAGAAGTCATGGGTTTTTCCTGTTTGTTACATTCAACCCTACAAAATTCTAGCTCATATTCAAGATCTCCGAATTAGGTAGGTCAGCTGAGCTCAGGAACTGGGAGAACTGACGTAAGCGGTGAGGTAGAGGTGGCCTCAGGAAGAGGTGGGGCTGGTGACGGACACCCTAGGAGAGGGAGACACTGTGAGTTTCTCTTCCTGTCCAGGTGAACTCACTCCTGACGCCCTGGTCATCTTGTTTTCTGCAAACTTCTTTCTCTTTGGTCCTATTTTAGACTCAGAGAAGTTAGGGAGGCAACTGGTTTTATTTGCACAGTTATCACCTGTTCCAATGAAGAAGCAACATAAAGATGTGCTTCTCTGATTTGAAAGTTTATCCAGGATTCAGGCTTTTTAGAAGTCTATGAGTGGTATTGCTTGGCTGAAATTCTCCAGATTGCCACTGGTTACTCATTATTGCTTCATCCGCATCAGTGCTTCTCAAACTGCTGAGCATTACTGTCATCTGGGGAGCTTTAAAACATTCTGAAGCCCAGCCCATACCCCAAAGCCCTTGGATCAGAAGCAGAGAAGGTGGGGCCCCAGCCCCCGCAGCTGTTAAAGCTCCTTGGGTGGACCCACTGTGCGGAAGGTGGGTGAAGCAGCAAATGCAATTCTTAGTCTCTGAGTGTGGTCCCCAGGCCGGCAGCCATGAGAATTTGTTGGAAACACAGACTCTCAGGAGCTACTGAATCGGAATGTTGTGTCTTCCACAAGCTCCCAGGCTGTGTGCTTCGGGGCCAGCAAGATCAGGCCGCGGGGGCGCTGCGCCGGCTCCTGGTGAGCGCCATGCCTTTCACGGACTCCCCTAACTCCCCACCTGCCAGCGTTTCTTTCTGTTTATCTGTCTTTCAGGTTGATTTCCTCACCACACAGACGTGGTTTGGTCCCGCTGGCCATTTAATTCTGCTGCCTTTCAGGGAGCAGAGCGCTACTTTTGCCTTCCTTTTGCCACTGGCCAATCTTTTTTTCTTCTTCTTCTTCCTGTTTTGCAACTTGTAGCCGCTACACACGACCCGGAAATGACTGCTGGGCGGTGACACCGCCCCCTCCTGACCCGCTCCTGGAGTCGCTTCCTCTGGCTGCTGGTATTGTTAGGAACAGCCGCCCCGGGCCTCCGTCAGGGCCTCACACAGTGTTCTGTTGAGGGAATCACTGAACAACAACAGGATATCGTCCTGGCCTCTCTCAGAACCTTCTCTTTGTTTCGTGTGTCAGCCCTTCCTCTACAAACCTGTTCCCGGCAGAGCCAACCCGTAAAGTCAAGTTCTCCACAGCAAGGCAGAGCCGGTCTTCTGGACGGAATGTCAATGAAACGGATCCACGTGAATGACATACAGCATGTTTCTTTTGGGCTGTGGTGATCCCGGCAGCTATTTCCTGAGCAGAAGGAAGTCCTACCTGCCACCACCACCTGCTGCACGCCGGCCACGCGGCTGGCACCGTCCCCTCCGCAGGGTCATTCCTAGCTGCCCGTGGTCACACACCCAGCAAAGCTCCGAAAGCCTCAGCGCGCTGGGGTCAGTTGGCCGTGGGGATGTGCGGGGAGCACCACAGTAAGCCCCTCCTGGCCCTAGGTGTCCCTCCTTCTGACAACAGAGAGAAGAAGAGCCTTGGGCTGGTTTCAGGGCTGGGTGCAGCCCGGGCTACACGTATTTTTGAGTAGAGATTGGGGGCACAGCTGGAGGCTCCTTAAGCCACCGTCTCTCTCCTTGGTGAGCCTGAGAACCTGGAAGACCCTACTGACTACAGTTCACCTTTCGGATTAAGGGTTATTTACTTCCAGGTCATTATTTTTAAACTCTTCCAATTAGAATATAATACTTGCTATATAGACTTACACAATCAAACTTCATAGAATGAAAAGTGAAAAGTCATCCATTTCATTCGGTTTCTTGATTTTTTTTTTTTTTTTGGTCCCAGTATAACCATTGCAAATATTCATTCATGCAGTCAACAGCGTTTATCGAATTCCTACTGCGTGCCATGAACTGCTACAGTTACTGGGGATACTCAACAGTATTTATCGAATTCCTACTGCATGCCATGAACGGCTGTCATGACTGCAGCTGTGGTGAACAAAAACGTCCCCCTGTGACTCACACCTGAGGGGTGGCAGTGGGTGTGGCCCCTGAAGGTAGGCCAGCAAGTCGGTTCGTGGACATTTCAGGGGTGACAGTGTGAGGGGTAGCAAGTGAGGGTTCAGATGGTCAAAGGAGGGCTGCTGCAGAGAAGGGCGACCAGATGGCCTCTGAGTTGCCATTGGACACTGTGAGTGAGCTGACATTGGACACTATGTCCCCATGGAAACACTCATTGCATTCTGCATGTTTATCTGAGTATCAATATGCACTTGTCCACCAGGAGATGAATGGATAAACAAAATGTGATCTATCCATACAATGCAATATTATGCAGCCTTAAAGAGGAAGGAAACTCTGGCACATGCTACAACACGGACAGACCTTGGAGACATTTTGCTAAGAGAAAGAAGCCAGTCTCAGAAGCACACTGACTTAGGAGTCTAGTTAAGAGGAGGTGCTTAGGGCAGTCAAAGTCATAGAGACAGAAAGTAGAATGAATGGTGTTGCCAGGGGGAGGGAATGGAGGATCGGGAAGTTTTATTTAGTGGACACAGTGTTTCAGTTTGGGAAGATGCAGAGTTCTGTGGAGGGATGGTGGTCATGGGTGCACAGCAAAGTGAATGGATGTCATACCTCTGAATTGTCCACTTAAAAATGGTTAACATAGTACATTTTATGTAGTACATATTTTACCACAGTAAACAATTATCAATAAAATATATCTTGAACACTTTATTCATACTTTTAATTTAATTTTTAATTTAATTTAATATACTTTTATTTTTGAGACAGGGTCTCACTCTTTCACCCAGGGTGAAGTGCAGTGGCAGGACCATAGCTTACTGCAGCCTCAATCAACTCCCGGAGCTCAAGCGATCCTCCCACCTCAGCCTCTCAAGTAGCTGGGACCACAGGCATGTGCCACCACACCCGGCTAATATTTTGTACTTTTTGTAGAGATGGAAGCCGGGGGGTGGCTGGGTCTCGCCAGTTGCCCAGGCTGGTCACAAACTCCTGAACTCAAGCAATCTGCTTGTCTTGGTCTCCCAAAGTGCTGAGATTACTGATGTGAGCCACTGCGTCTGGCCACAAGTATTATTACTAATATACCATAATTATTTATATCTGTATTTCTTTATGTCACAGGACTAACACAAATGTATGGGATAAGCTTTTAAACCTGATGTTCTTCTGCCCCCTCTGTATCTCCTGATTTTTCTTGGTTATATGACTGTGTTTAAACCTCCAAAGCTTATATCATTTAGAAGTTTCTCTGATGAAAAGTTTCCCATGATTCCTAGACTCATGCCCTGGAAAAAACACTTTTAACAATTTCTGTGTCTGCTTCTCGATTGCTCAGCCTTACCCAGTGTCTACTGATGCTCGTTTTGAAGAATTAATAATCCAGTAGACTTACCTGCCAGCTGCTAAGCAAGCCTCATGGCTTTGTTGTTGTTGTTGTTGTTGTTGTTGTTGTATAGATGAAGCCTTTCTATGTTGCCCAGGCTGGTCTCAAATGTCTGGCCTCCCCTCCTCATGCGCCAGGACAACAGGACTGAGCCACCGCACCATCCAAGCCTCTTGCTTTTTAATAGCTTTCTTATTTTTCTTTTATTCATCCAGGGGTTATTTTGTGAATTTAAATAATTTACTTAAAATAACTTTTTGAAATTTATCAACTTTACTGTTGTATGAGATATGAGGAAATTGGCAAATGGACACATTCCTCATTTTCTTCTTCCTCTATCTCCTGATTTTTCCAAGTTATATATATTTTTTAAATTTCCAAAGCTTGCATCATTTAGAGTTGTTCTATAAATATAATTAAGCAATCAGTGCTTGTCTAAATGTGGTTTCTTCTTATATACTCAATAAATACATTTCCAGTATCATGAATATATAAATACTTTTCACTTAGGAAAAATAATAAAAAAAAGTCTTGATGTCCCAAGCAGTTAGGTTCTAAAATGTGTCTTTTTGTTCACGTATATTGTTACAAAAGTGAATAAATGTGATTTTTGATACCATGTATCTGTGGAGAGTGCAGTGGAAATGCTTTTGGTTGTGGTGGTGGTGGTGGTGGGGTGGACAGGAAAGATGGCCTTATTTATCTGCATAAAAGCCGATCAGTTAAAGGTTCCTGAAAAGAGAGCCTGAGTCCTGGGGGTGACACTGAAGTCTCCTCCACTTTCCTCTGCGGCTCTCAGGCCTCCCTCTCTGGACGGGTGGTCCACTCATGTAACCGCTCTCTTTACTTTTGTTCAATCTCTTTCATCTCAATAGCAGTTTGTGCCTGCATGCCACCTGGCTGATCCTGAGATTCTGTGACTCGAAGACTTTCCTTTCCTTATTTAAAGCGAGGGCTTAAACTTTGGGTCCTGATGTTTTGTAACAGTAGAAACATTTTGGTTGTATTAAAATATACTTCAAGGCCAGGCGTGGTGGCTCATACCTGTAATCCCAGCATGCTGGGAGGCCAAAGAGGGCAGATTGCCTGAGCTCGGGAGTTTGTGACCAGCCTGGGCAACACAGTGAAACTCCGTCTCTACTAAAATGCAAAAACATTAGCCGGGTATGGCAGCATGTGCCTGTAGTCCCAGCTACTTGGGAGGCTGACACAGGAGAATTGCTTAAACCTGGGAAGATGTTGCAGTGAGTCGAGATAGCACCACTGCACTCCAGCCTGGGTGACAGAGCGAGAATCCTTTTCAAAAAAATAAAATAAAATAAAACATAAATACTTAAAAGGCAATTTGGTAAGGTGGAGTAATAGATTTCCAGTCCAAATTCCTGAGCTGGGTGTTATTTCTCAGGACAGATTGATATTCCTGAATTACCCGTCAGTTCATGTCACCTTACATCCCTGATAACCGGGTTACCTTTGGTCTGTGCCTGATCGGGGACACTGGGCTTCAGACAGACCCAAGTTTCTCGTAAGATTGGACACGATCGCACCATGGTCATTCCTTACCCTCCATATTCAACAGGTCTGAGCGGGGGAATAGTGCAAGTGAGTGCAGATGCAAAGTCAGCAATTCCATTCCGTCTGCACTGACTTAATGCTCAGAGACCTGGGGACGTGGGAGAGCTTCTAATGTGAAATGAGTCAAGACCCATGCATTGCATTCTGCGCCGTGCCTGGCATAGTAGGCAGCAAACGCGTGTGTGGAAGGAGTGAAATAATCCCGTCTAAGTTTCCAAAGTACTAAAAATAAACACACATGTGTTCTGGTATCAGTACATACACGTAGGAGCTTCCTAGATAAACGCAGAGGTGCACAGTCCCAGTCCATTTTGGCTGCTACATCAATGTCCCATAGACTGCCTGACTGGAAAACAACAGACGTCCATGTCTCAGGGTCCTGGAGACTGGAAGTCCAAGTGTGCAGGCAGGATCAGGGTCTGGTGAGGATCTAGTTCCTGGTACATAGCACCTTCCTGGCGAGGATCTGCTTCCTGGTTCATAGATGGCAACTTCCTGCTGTGTCCTCACAGGGTGGAAAGGGAGAGGGAGTTCTCTTGGGTCTCTTTCATAAGGATGCTGATCTTTTTAATAGGGCTCTACCCGGCTGGGCACAGTGGCTCACGTCTGTAATTCCAGCACTTTGGGAGGCTGAGGCGGGTGGATCACCAGGTCAGGAGTTCGAGACCAACCTGGTCAACATGGTGAAACCCTGTCTCTACTGAGAATACAAAAATTAGCCTGGCGTGGTGGTGGGTGTCTGTAATCTTAGTTATTCAGGAGGCTGAGGCAGGAGAATCACTTGAACCCAGGAGGTGGATTTTGCGGTGAGCTGAGATCATGCCATTGTGCTCCAGCCTGGGCAACAAGAGTGAAACTCCATCTCAAAAGAAAAAAAAAAAAAAAATAGGGCTCTACCTTTGAGACCTAGATGTAGCCTTCCAAAGACCCCACCTCCTAACACCATCACAGTGCAGTTAGGGTTTCAATACATGAATTTTAGGGGGACACAAATAATCTATGGCATGAACCATGAAATATTATCACCTTAGATGTGACCTACTAAATACACCCATTGTTGGTCTGTCACTGCCTATTAAATCTTTTTTGAGACAGAGTCAGTCCCGAGTACCTGAGACTACAGGTACACACCATCATGCCCAGCTAATTTTTATATTTTTAGTAGAGAAGGGGTTTTGCCATGTTGGCCAGGCGGATCTCAAACTCCTGACCTCAGGAGATCCGCCCACCTTGGCCTCCAAAAGTGCTGGGATTACAGGTGTGAGCCACCGGGCCCGGCAAATCTCTTGTTAATTGACCCGTACCCATCTTTAAGTGGAGTCCAGGCTGCTCTAGGTCTACTCTGTCCTTCAAGTACCTGCTGGTGCTTCCCTGGAGTTACTGCTCATTAGGACTAGAACTCAGGTAAGCGTCGAAATCCTTGGACACGTGAGTTCTGCCATGAAATCTTTTATTCTCAAGGGAGCAACCATTAAACTTAAGCATTCCTATGACGATAATCTGCTGTTACACGGGCCCATTTGGAGACCTCACAAACAGTTCTGCCTCAGACACAAGGACCTTGGCCTTAAGGGGGTCAAGTGGCTCGCCAGTTTACAAGATGAGTAGACTCAGTTCAACATTGAGATCAGCTCAGCTCCTGAAGAATTTGTCAAGTTTCCTGTCGATTTGCGGTACTCCATGGATAACTTGGTCTATCGGGACTGCTGTTATCCAAGATAGTTTTTAAAAAATTGAATCAATGGGAAAGTCAGTGTTTTTACATACATGTGGTCTTCTTCAGAAAAGAGCAATGTGCTAAGCAAAGCAGACTAATATGTTTGTTCACAGAAAGAGTTAGGAGGTAGAATAAAACTGAGAAAAATGTCTTGGCAGCTGGGTCTTCAGGTCAGAAGCCATATGAGCACAGCTGCATATCTGGACACAATGCTAGGTTTTGGCCGGCCTCTTTGAACTAGGCTTGGTTTGAAAGTCCTAACCCTGTAATGCAGTGAAATGTTCGGCCCTGTTGCCTTCTGTGTCTGCAAAAGATTGAGGCGCCTAGGCTCACTCCAGCGTAGAAAATCTGCAGGGATGGTCATTGGATCAGAAGCCACGCACAGCCACAATTAGATAAAATAATTTGCATTTCAACTGCAGGAAGTGGAATACTGCCATTCATCAGAGAATGTTTTTTATTTATTTGGTGTTTCAGGGATTATTCATGAGGGTACTCTGGGAGTGCTTTTGACAGTGAAAGATTACATAGGATATTGAAATAGCATGGGGGAAATGAATGCTGTTTTATCACAGGTTTGCCTGTTTGCTAGCAATAAAAACAATTTTGACTAATTTAGAGCTGGCCTTATTCTCAGAATCTCAGCTTTTATTTATTATTTGAAGCGGTAACATTCAACCTGGGTTCAAAATGAGAACTGATACACACGACTTTATTATATGCTAAAATATTATTAAGCTGACATTGGCTTACTCAAAAGACTGTATAATTTGATTCAATGGTTACTTTCTTGCTGAATAGATACCATTTTATTCCTCAATTAAATACTAAAAATTTGAAATGTCTTCCATTCAGAGACCACCTCCTCCCTCCACTTTAAGTCAGCAGGATTTTGCTGCCATGGTGCAAGCCCTGGCCTCTGACAGAAGGATTTGTTTTCAGAACTCATTTTTGTTTGGGAACTCTGTGTGGCCTGATTAAGAAATTTAAATGTTACTTACTGAGTTCACCTCTGAAGGGAAACATCTCATTTTAATGAGGCTCTCTGGAGGCGTGAGGGTCATATCGCCCAACTTTGGATTTTATTTTATGCTTTAGGCTAAAAATAGCACATTATCTTTTCATGTATCTGTGGCAATCACAGTGCAATGCCCTTTAAAAATGACAAAGTGTCATTAGGCGAGAGCAAAGCCCGCGTTTCTTCCTCAGTAGCCTGGCCTGTGATTCCATGAGAGGTGTGACTGCTTCGGTCCCTTCTCCCTGATTCCCCTCGCCTGGCTGTTGCTTTCCCCTTTACCTTCTCCACTTTTCAGCACAACCTTGGGAAGAAAGGACCCCGCAGTTTTCATCGCTAGGAACCAGCAAGCGAGCGTTCAGAGAAATGCGGTCAATTAGGTTGGTAGGAGGGGTAAAAATGAGGGGTCTTTCATGCTCATGAAAGCAGGGATTTGGAGTGCATTGCACCATTCCCAGGCTCCGGGGTACAGTTCCGATCTGTATGGATTTAAATATTCAAGGCTGAATAAGGATGAATATTATTCACTGAATAATGAGCCAACTCCCTGTAAACCCAGCGGAATTTTCATCCAGCCATGTAATGCTCTCCCACGCTGGCTTTCAAAGTTCCATCATCTACTCGAAGAGAGGAAGGAGAAGACCCAGCAAACCCCCAAGGTATTTAGCTTGGCCAAGGGGAGCAGCACTTGGCTTAAGTGGAGTGAATTGTTTTTCTCCAGTAATTCTTCCACGTGTAGGTGACTGTTCTCACCACTGTTGATTGTGCGGCTATGGAAAATTCAGCCACGTGTAGGTGACTGTTCTTACCACTATTGATTGTGCGGCTATGGAAAATTCAGCCACGTGTAGGTGACTGTTCTCACCACTGTTGATTGTGCGGCTATGGAAAATTCAGCAAGGACCCCATCCACCAAGCCTGGCTGGCATTTCAGTTATGATGGAAATCTGTTATTGCCTGTTGCAGCCATGTGTTGTTACAGCACACACAGATTTCACTCATTGCCAAATGATTTCATGAAGAGGAAAGGAAACATCGTTGGCCCTTATCACAGAGAGGTCCTGGTGGGCAGGGACGTGGCCTGTGACTGGGCCAAGTGCAGTGTTTGCTTGAATGTTTCCTTGCTGCGCTGTCGCCACACTGCTTATGAGCATCTAGGGACAGGCTGCAGACAGAAAGGGGGAGAGAAAGGTACAAGCTAGAAAGCACCACTGGGTGGAAGATCCAACAATTGATAAGAGGCCACAACCCATCGGACAGATTATCCTATTATTAATTGACATGGCCTCCTCCTACTCTGTCGCCCATGATGATGGTGAAGGGGCTGACAGCCCGTATTCCTCTGTTATTTTACCATCTTAGCAGAAGCATGCTATTCGCACAATTTCTATTCTTTCCACATTCACACCTTAAGAATTAGATCATAGGATGAGAGGGAATGAAAGTGAAGTCTTTTGAATTATTAAAGGATGCTCTCAGCCTAATGTAGACATGATATCTAAAGAACAGCTACAAGTAAAATATTTGCTTGTAATACATTCCTTTCTAAAAGAATTGCTGTTAAACATAGGCATGAGAGGCACAACTCACTCAAGTAATACTAATTTTAAGAAATTGGTATAAAATAAAACGATTCCCTAAGCCTACTCTCTACTTACATTTTGATCAACTAGACCTACGCTTCTCTTCCTCTCTCATTTCTCTCTCTTCCTCACACACGTGCACGCGCACACACCTGCAGAAACACACGCACAATCCTAGTGTCTGAGACAATCCGATGATGATTTCAAGCTACACTGAAGTTATTTAAAACAGAAAAAGCTTTTCTTTGGCATGATGCTATTATAAAAGCTTTTGTTTCCAGTTGGCCTTTGGGGGTGATCACGGAGTGATAAGAATCTTTTGGTACTCCTCTGATTTCAGTCTCTTTTGTTAGAGTTGTGGAACACGAACAAAGTTTTTCCTCCTATTGTATACCACAGTGGGTTTCCTGCACATTCTTCTCTGGGGGTTTCTCAGGCATGTCCATCTTCCCTTCCTTGATTCTTTGACACCTGAGGACTCTGCAGTTTTAAAGAAAGAAGATGCAACCTTCCTACAGATAAGTCCACGAAAGACTGTTCTTTCCTTCGTCCATGCTCTTTAAAAATGTAATTTATCTTCTAAATTCCCCTTTGAATCAGCCTTTTATGAAATACATTTTAAGGGAATACTATTGTGTTAAGTTTTCGATAAAAACACTTGGCCTTATCATATGCCTTTTATGTTCAATGAACACAAAGAACAAAATTTCAGAGTGAATAAATGATATGGATGAATCACGGATTGCCACTAAATCCGTCACATTATTTCACTTGCTTTATGAATCTCTAAGCACAAAAGTAGCCCCACAGACAAAAATAACACTATTTAGAATATGCTGCGTTTCTGAGGCACTTAATGTTTGCCGATGATCTTTTTATTGCTCTTATTTTATCTTGATTTTACCAGGACCAGTAAACTGTGAACTCAAAAGTCTCAATCAATTTAGAAAGTTGATTTTTGCCAAGATTAAGGATGTGCCCAGGACAGTCTCAGGAGGTCCTGACAACAACCAGGGTGGTCGGCGCATAGCTTGGTTTTGTAAATTTTAGAAATACATGAGACATCCATTGATACGTGCAAGATGTACACTGGTTTGGTCCAGAAAGGCGGGACCCCTTGAAGCCAGGAGGGGACTTCCACGTCAGAAATAGATAAGAGACAAAAGGTTGAATTTTGAGTCTCTGATGAGCCTTTTACTGAACATACAGTTTACACGTGAGAGGTGGGTAGAGGAACAGTCACTGATGCCTTAGTCTGGCTCAGTGACTCCACAGGCAGAGGAAGCGATCACATATGAATTTGTCTCAGGTGCACGGAGTGAGGACTTTGAGTTCTGTCTGTCCTTTGTCCACAGGGAATTTCCTGTGGGCGAATTGTACGGGAGACATGTAGCTGCTTACCTTTGTAGCATGTTATTTAAGAATAAAATGGGAGGCAGGTTTGCCTGATGCAGTTCCCAGCTTGACTTCCCTTTGGCATAGTGACTTTGGAGTCTCTAGATTTATTATTTTATTTTATTTTTTCACAGAACATAGTTTAGGACACTGTTAACTTAATTCACAGAGAAAGAAATTAAAACCCCAAGAGGCTGCTTGACATCACAGCATGAGTCCAGGGCAGCTCCAGAAAGAAGGAGCAGGGGAAACGAGGAGAGGATGGGGTGTGGGTGGCAAAAAGAGCAGGTGCCGCAGGTGATGAGGTGATGATTCCAGTGATGAAGGAGTGAGCGATGCCGACATAAAAAGGCACCTGACAATGAAGAGCCAGCGTCCTGGTCTCCACCTGCGCCTGCGTATATTATTCAATCACAGTCGACTCAGGATTCCCACCCTAAGCATTGTCTGCACTGAGGGCTGGGAAGAACTTAGGAAGGCCTGTGGCACTTCCCATGTCCCTGAAAGGGACGCCTGTATCCACATCTTACTCCCTGTCTTACTCCCTCCCTGTGCTGGGCTGCAGAACCCCACGGAGCTGGCTTTGCCTAGCACCAATCGTTCACACTGCATTTGGAAGCCACTGCAACCAGCCAGCCCACCTTGCATCCTTGTTACCAGGGTCTCCATGCCCCATCCCATACCTCGCCAGTGCTCTGACCCCGGTATGGTTGTGCTCAGCCCCAACTCTGACCCAAACTCCCTCCTGGAAGATGTTCCCTGGGCCACATGACATTCTGGGCCATCAGCACTCCTTCTCCCATAGCCTCACCCTTGTTGATTGGGGTCCAATGTCGGCGTTGAATGTAAAAGAGTGGCGGGATTAGGAGGGGAGCCTCTATGAAGAGAGATAGAAGATTGAAGTTCTCTCACTAGGTTTCAAACATTTGACCTTTAATTCAGCAGCAAGGAGAGTGACAGCAAGTGAGGTGGGAGGAGTACGGGGTGGGGGGAGTGGAGCCCCAGGAGCTGGGTGAGGAATGTGATGGGCTGAGAGTGATCAAGTGTGTCCCGCGGTGCTGAGAGTCTGGGAGGGGGAGGGCTCCACATTCACTGTTGGTTTAGGCACACGGGTGCCCCGGGAAGCCTGGCACAAGCTGTCCGCAAGGACCAGCAGAAGTGAAATCAACCAGAGTGGCTTCAAAAGAGATTGGAGGAAAGAAACAGAAACAGCAAGCCTGGGCAGCTTTGGGGTTGTCGATTAATTAGTGTAAGTCACGCTAGCTTCTCTCACAAGGAAGCCAACATCTCTGTGGCTAAACACTAGATTTTATTTTTCGCTCAAGTTGATCGAGTCTAATGGGGTGGGAATTTGGGGGTGGGGGTGAGAGATCCCTGTTCCACACAGTCTTGTAAGGACAGCTTCCTTCAAATCTCCCCATCTCTAAGGTCCTCTGCACGTGCCTGGCACACAGGGCCGTGCTCTGCTGGTGGTGGCGTTCATGGGCTGGGAAGGAGTTGGGTCACTCCCAGGAATGTTTCATCACCAGCACTCAGTCACATGGTGGCTGTAACTGCAAGGGACATCTAGAAATGCTGACTAACTTGGAGGGACAGGAATGGTCAACTTTCTGTCAACTTGACTGGGCTAAGGAGTGCCCAGGTTGCTGGTAAGACATTATTTCTGGGTATGTCTGTGGGGAAGTTCCTGAAAGAGACCAGCATTTTAATTGGTGAACTGAGTAAAGCAGGTGGCCTTCCCCAGGGTGAGTGGACTTCACCCAATCTGTGGAGGGCCTGAGCAGGACAAAAAGGCCAAGGAACAGAGACTGCTCTCTCTGTATGTCTGACAGAGGAAGCTGAGGTATGGCTCCTCTACCTGAGAGCTGGACTTCTGCTGGCAGATCATCTGGGCCTCTCACGGTGGATTATAGATTCTGAGACCTCTCATGGTGGATGGTAGATTTTGGGTCCTCTCATGGTGAATGGTAGATTCTGAGGCCTCTCACGGTGGATGGTAGATTTCGGGGCCTCTCACCGTGGATGGTAGATTTTGGGGTCTTTCACGGTGGATGGTAGATTTTGGGGCCTCTCACGGTGGATGGTAGATTTTGGGGCCTCTCATGGTGGACGGTAGATTTCGGGGCCTCTCACGGTGGATGGTAGATTCTGAGGCCTCTCATGGTGGATGGTAGATTTCGGGGCCTCTCACGGTGGACAGTAGATTGTGGAGATTTTCAGCCTCTGTAGTCACATGGGCCATTTCCTTAAGGTAAATCTCACCCTAGATAAAGGTACGGCTCCCACCGGTTCTGTTTTTCTGAGAGCCCTGACTCTACACACAGTCAAGAGGCTTGGTAGATATCCAGACCATGCCTGCCCCGGAAGAACGGAGTCACTAGCTGGTGGGGAACGTGGTGTAGACAGGGAGACTTTACATAAAGATTGGAACATGATAGAGGGTTTTTGATGCTGATAGGAAGGATTCAGCTGAGGGATGCCTGTGGGTCTTGAGCCCCCAGTTGACTGAAAGGGAGAGATTCAATGGTGTGGGGGAGAGAGAGCTGTTGCAGACATGTGCTTGATTTAGTGAGGGGGACGGGACCCAGGGCGTGAAGCCCCACAGCAGTGGTTTGGGCAACAGCATGTTGGGTTTACCTCTGGCAAGAGGAGAGTAGGTGGAAGCAAGTCCTAGTTGGGTCCTGCTGGGGCCAGTGAAGGCTCTCTTCTCATGGGTCTCAGTCATCCCTGATCAGGACGAGGGAAGTGAGGGTCGTGGATTTACCAGGGGAATGGGCTGGTGATTAAACCGGGCTGAGAAGGAAGAGGAACTGCCACCAACTTCTCCCACAGTGACGCCTCTTGGCTTTTGAGTGGATGCCACCTTTTAAAGGACGCAGCTTTCTCGGTATTTGCTCCATCAACCACGTCCCGACTCTAATCGTCCACATTTATGTCAATAGCATAATCGCTCACATTTTTACTTTATTTTATTTTACTTATTTTATTATGAGACAGGCTCGCACTCTGTCACCCAGGCTGGAGTGCAGTGGTATGATCATGGCTCACCGAAGCCTCAAACTCCTGGCAGCGATCCTCCCGCCTCAGCCTCCCAAGTCACTGGGATTGAGTGAGCTTTCATTTAAGACACAAACTTAAACATTATTCTTGAGTTTTCTCTCTCAGACCCAACACCAGGGGACTGGGGTCCAGCAAGCTTCACGTCCTGCAGGCGTCCCGAGCTGAGCCCTTCTCGCTCTTCACCCTGGTGCCAGTTGCTGGTCCCCTCTCCCTTCCCCCAACTGCCCTCCCGACCACACCCCACATTTCCTGGACCAAACAAAGTGATCCTTAAGAAGACGGCATCATTTACATCATGCCACTCCCTTTCTCAAAATTCTTCACCATCTTTCCTTCCAACTAGGAGCTCAAACCCAAATCCTGAAACAAGCATGCCCCAGGTTTTCAAACCCAAATCCTTAAACAAGCACGCCCCAGGTTTTCAGAGCCACATTGGCATTTTCAGCTGCAAACTCCCCCACCCACCACCCACCATTCTGCTTGGGTTGTCAGAAAATTGGCCAAATTCTCTTATTCATTCTACCAGTTTAAAATTTCTATGTTCACAATGACATGATCTAAAAATGCAGATGATATCCATCTTCCTTGCTGTTTTCCTTCCAATGCTTTTGCTTAGTTTTTTCACCTTGTTCTTCCGGGAGCCCCTGCTGCTGACGCCGATGCTGAGGTCTCGGGTGTTCCTTCTCATCTCGCTCCTGACTTGAGGAGGCAGATTTCAACATGGAACAGCAGGTAAGGTTTGGCTGCAGCTTTTTGTTTCGTCTTTGTTCTGTTTTGTATCTGCATTCTGTTAGCTTTACGACCTTGCCTTTTATCCGGAGCACATGGATCCATTCTGTGTTTCAGGGTAGGGTTTCACTCTTCTGCTGAGGGTGTGGCCTTTTCTGATCCCGGCTTTAGGAGAGGATGACTTCCTGTTGAAGCCCTCACTTTCCCAGGTCTCCAAACTTTAAGAGATCATGAAATTCCCATTCACCTTTCCTTGGTTTAGCTGGCATCCTTGGGACAAAAGCTGGGCTGTGCTTGGCCACACCCTCTGTGTCACAGGCTTATAGTCTACCCTGATCATCGCTCTCTAACACGTCCGCTCGTCAGTCGTTTTTAAATACACTTCTTAGGGTTCCTTCTGCATTCTGTTACTCTCACAGGGAAAGCCGATCTGAGCGACGTGCTGTGCTCCAGCACTGGGAAGCTCTCTGCTTAGCCACAGAACCTCACTGCCGCTCTTTCCTGTCCTCTTCTTAAAAACAATGATTGTGAGTCTCTCTCTCTCAGAAGACCATTTTCTGTATTTTACAATGAGATTTCAAGAAAGAGTCAGAAGAGATAGGTTAGTGTTATCCACTGTCTTTGTGCAAATCCCAGCCCCTTTTTCTGCCCTGCACCGCGATGTTCTCCTCCTGGCCAAGAAAAACATGTGGAGGGAGATCACATAATAAAGTGGGGGATCGCCAGCTGAACAGAGACTCAGAAAGAAAGCACTTAGAAAACTGTCAGGTGAGTTTTCCCTGGCACATTCAATTACATGTTGACACTTCAATAAAATAAACTGATTCAAAGTTTATGGATTTTAAAGAAACATACCCAAACTTATACACTGAAAAGTGGTTGTGCCCTTCAAGACAACCCCTTTGGAAGGATGCATACTTCCAAAATGAGGCAATGAGAGTTACAAAAAAATATTTGGGGGCCTCTCTTTCTTTCTCTCTATTTTTTTTTTGAGACAGAGTCTTGCTCTGTCACCCAGCCTAGAGTGCAATGGTACGATCTTGGTTCACCTCTGCTTCCTAGGTCCAAGTGATTCTCCTGCGTTAGCTTCCCAAGTAGCTGAGATTACAGGCACTTGCCACCATGCCCAGCTAATTTTTGTATTTTTTGTAGAGAAGAGGTTTCACCATATTGGCCAGGCTAATCTTGAACTCCTGACCTCAGGTGATCCATCCGCCTTGGCCTCCCAAAGTGCTGGGATTACAGGTGTCTCTTTTTTTGAATGCTAGCCATGTATCCTATGACGGTGGAGTTGACTTTTTGAAAACAGTCAACATTAGATTCAGTCAATTATGGTGAATAAGAAATGTTCAATTAGCATGTTGTCATTTTTGATAATTCCGTGTGTGTGTGTGCCATTAAAGAAATGTAGTTATCGGCAGTTTCTTGTATAACTGGAGGTGTTTCTAAAAGGGGGTTTTGTTAGATATTGAGAGGGTGTTTGCAAATGCAATGGAGATGACTGGTTTAGCTTCCAGGGTGACTGACACTAGTCCCGGACCCCTCAGTCGTGGCCCTCGGAAGGAAGCCCAGGATGCATCGGGGCCTTTCCACCTCCTTGTAGTTCTGAGCACTCTTACGATGTTCCAACTGCTTCTTGGATTTCTTGTTAACTTCCTGTTCTTTAAACAATCTCTTCTTTTCTTATGTCTTGACTTGTTCCAGGAGTAGTTTCCTGATAAGAAAAGCTCACCAGACTGTCTCAATTTCTAGACTCCTGCTTTGTGAGACTGCTAGCTTCCTAAAGTTGTGCCAGATCAGCTCCTGGGAGAGGTAAACATTATTAACAGGTGCACTGAGGCTGTTATCTGCTAACATCATCCAGCAGGAAAATGAGACAAAAGGAAAAAGGATGTTTATTTTAAATTTAGTGTAAAATTATATAAATAAATAAAGCCACAGAGAAATTAGATATCTCTAAGCAAAAGAAGAAACCTCAGCCTCACACCTTCTACAAAAATTAACTAAAAATGGATCACAGATTCAAATATAAAACATAAAACTACACATTTAGACAATAACATAGAGCAAAATCTTCAAGGCCTAGAGTTTGCGAACATGTCACCAAAACCACAATCCATAAAAGAAATAAATCAATAAATTGAGTTTCATCAAAAAAGCTTTCGCTCTGTTAAGGACCCTGTTAGCCATAAGATCATGTGCAGAGAAGGACCCTGTTGAGACAAGATACAGACTGGAAGAGTATATTAGCAAACCACGTATCTGACAAAGGATTATTATCTAGACGTGTAAAGAACACTTAAATGCGACAGTAAAGCAAACAAGCCAATTAGAAAATGGGCAAAAGACATGAAGAGACATTTCACTAAAAAGGATCTGTGGATGGCGAAAAAGCACATGGAAAGATGTTCAGCATTACTCGCTGTTAGAGAGATGCGATGAGTTCTTACTACACACCTGTTGGCTCAGCTAAATTAGAAAAGAGTGACCGCACCACACGCTGGTAAGGACATGGAGAAACAGGATGATCCACACATTGCTGGTGTGGATATCAAAGGTGCAGGCCTCTCCGGAGAACAGGCAGCTCCTTAGAAACTAAACATACACTTCCCAATATGACCTGGCAGCTGCTCTCCTGGCCATTTATTCCAGAGAAATGAAAACTTCCGTTTGCAGAAATAACCATGCATGGTCACTCATGGCAGCATTATCTGCAGGAGCAAAAAAAAAAGGAACTCTCCAAAATGCCCCTCACTCGGTGGATGGGTAGGCAAGCTGTGGTCATCCACACCCAGGAATATTACTCAGCAAAGACAGCAACAAGCTACGGGTAGATCCCAAGGGCATTACGCTGAACAAAAGAAGCCAAACCCAAAAGGTCCTATACTGTAGAATTCAATTCATATAACATTATCAAAATGACAAAATGACAGCGATAGGAAACAGATTGGTGGCTGTCGTGAGCTAGAGATGGTGGAGTTGGGGCGGGGAGGAGGCTGTGACTGTAAACATGTAAGTATTCCTGTTCCAGGGTTACCATAACACACGATCACAAACTGGGTGGCTTAAAACAGTCGGAATTTATCTTCTTACCATGCTGAAAACTACGAGTCTGAAATCATGGCGTGGGCAGGGCCACATTCCCTCTGAGGCCCTGGGGGGCACCTGTATCCCTCTCCCCTCTTCCAGCTTCCATGGGCTGCTGAGCATCCTTGGCATCCTTGGCTTCTAAATGCATCCAGCCAGCCTTTGCAGCCGTCTTTGCATGGCCTCCCTCCGTGTGGACTTCTGTGCCTCTTGCCGGCTTCTCACGAGGAGACCAGTCATTGGATTTGGAGCCCGCCGGACTCGCATATGAATTCATCCGTCTTCTCTTGATTACATCCGTAAGGACCCTATTTTCAAATAAAGTCATAGTCAGCATTACTGGGGACAAGGACTCCAACCTATTGTTTTGGGGGACACAATTCCACAAGGTAGCTCCAGGGAGATCTTAATGGTGATAAAATGTCCTGTATGTAGATCACAGAGGTGGCTGCACAGATGTGCACAGGGGATCACATGGAACCAGGCACACCTTGTACCAGGGACCGCTTCCTGGGTTTGGGTTGTGCTATAATCATGCAGGATGCACCCACTGGGGGAAACTGTACAAAGGAGACACAGGACATCTCTGTAGTATCTTTCCAACTACTCTATGAATCCATAAATATTTTAAAATACAAATTTTAAAAAGCAAACAAAAATATGTCATTTCCACCTTCCCCCTCTGCTTGCATCCACAGGTCAAAGTAAGTCACATAATCCCTGCTGTGTGGGAGACACACACACCCCACAAACAAACACACCCCACATCTGTCATCTGCAGCCTGACTTGAGTTGTAAAACAGTTCTGGGCATGAACGTATAGTTATCTCTGTAGAAGCAGACAGGGCTTTCTTCCAGCCAGAAAATTCACAGTTGAGTTGAGGAAATGATGAACATCAATTGAAAAACAATTCCAAAATACTTCACAAAATTGCCTTTCCCGGGTCTTCACTTGCTTGTTTCTTTTTACACTTGGCCAATGGGTCAGACCCCATCTCCCCAAGTGATCAAGAATCAGTGAATGAGCTGAATCTTTGAGAACAATTCGAGTCCTCGAGGCCTTTCAACTCTGCTAGGAAACACGCGTTTCTTGGTGAGTCCAGTGTCTTTCGGTGAAATTTGGTTTTCCTTCAAAGCCATCCGCATGTATTGTGTTTAGAAACCTGAAGGAGGGCCGGGCCCGGGCGCGGTGGCTCAAGCCTGTAATCCCAGCACTTTGGGAGGCCGAGACGGGCGGATCACGAGGTCAGGAGATCGAGACCATCCTGGCTAACACGGTGAGACCCCGTCTCTACTAAAAAAATACAAAAAATTAGCCGGGCGAGGTGGCGGGCGCCTGTAGTCCCAGCTACTCGGGAGGCTGAGGCAGGAGAATGGTGTAAACCCGGGAGGCGGAGCTTGCAGTGAGCTGAGATCTGGCCACTGCACTCCAGCCTGGGCGACAGAGCGAGACTCCGTCTCAAAAAAAAAAAAAAAAAAAAAAAAGAAACCTGAAGGAAAGCCTGGGGATTTAGCATCCATGTGCTCACCGCAATAGTTTATGGTGTCAGCTTATTTTTGATGTGGATTTTCTTTTGAAGTGCCTTGGAGCTATTGATTCATTTTGGAAAGAAAATAAAATAACACATTTATATTCCATTTTGTTTACTAATATGATAAGGCAGTCGCTTTTCCTGTAGACCTAACAGAAACTCTTTTAAAACCTCATCATGTGGAAGTTAAAAATACGGCTTTAGCGGTAAACATAAATGCAGCACAACTTCATGGAAACATCTCTGAACCCGCTGGCTACCCTGGCTGTCGGGGTTGGATGGCATGCAAAGCGACATATTTATTTTCTGTCTCATTATTGATGACTGTTGCATAGGACCCATACGGTATTCTCTGTTAGTGTCATCTACTCAGGCTAAAGGGTTGAGATGTTAAGGGGTAGTTTTCCTGAGTTCTGATGTTTCGATTGTGCAAGCCAAACTCACAGTGTGGAAAATGGAACATTTTATGAAGTTCGTACATTTTCAAAATTGCTCCTACAATGATGCCTTTGTTTTGTGTTAGGACCGGAATGATGGCTTCTATCTGTTCCAAAGAAACTCCAATACTGCCTGAAGTGAAGAGGAAAGCCTCATATTTCAAGGCCACTGACTGGAGCCCATTCACATGCCACGAGGGGACGGATGCCGTTGTTTTTTTTATGGCGAAGAAAACGGGGATGTATTGGAGTCTCATCACCCCATCTCTCCATCATTGTTGGTGTGTAGATCAGCCAGTCTGGCTTGTGTAGCAGGATTAAAATGTTATGTCTCCCAGTGAGCTAGTGAATATCAACCCTTTCTCTCTTTCTGTATGTGAAGTCCCTTTTTAGTGGATAAAGCCATTTGTTGACAGAATTATTGACATTTTTATGGGATTGTTTTTGGAAAAGGCTAACATGTAATTTCAAATTCAGCATATGGTAGTGGTCAAATGGTGTTCCTACTGTGTAAAATGCCTGAATAATAACCTACTGCATTCTCTTGGCCAGTACACAGAGCAAAACTTGATTACTTTCACCAGTTTCCCTTAATCTCCTCCTTTGGCTTCCATCCCATTCTGCAAGAATTGATACATCGTACATCCCCTGAAGATTATTACAGTTCCGAATAGTCTTATGGCATTAGAAAGAAGCCAGACTCAGTGGCACAAAATACATCTAACACATGAAATCACATAAATAATTCAGTTTTCACAATTTAATTTTTACAGCTTTTTTTTTGTTGTGGTTGCTGCTATTATTGATGGGGTATAATAAGGACTGTTGGCTGACACTGCAGTTAAAAAAATGGGGAACATTTTGACATCAAAAATGTGAATGTTGTTACTACCCTTCACTGTTGACCACACTCAACGATTCAATTTCAGCCTAAGGCCGGGAATGTGTTCATAAATTATACCATCAGAGAGGCAGATGCAGAAAGAAAAAAATTAGCTCATTTTCTTATTAAAAAATACTTTTCTCTCTTGAAAAATGAGCGTGGGGCCAATTTTACACATCCCCGGTTCAAAATAACCTGCATCAACTTGGGATCATTAGTAACTATTTCTCCAGAATCCTGTGGCTCTTAACAGCAATGTATCTATTAAGCACCCTGCATGCCAGGGCCTCTGCTAAGCGCCGGGGTGGATGTCAGGCAATTATGATGCATGCCCTTGTTCTCAGAGTTAATCCTTCATCAACACATACCCATTCAGTAGGTAATTGACAAAGGAACACAGAAAGTCTATTTGACACTATGGATATAAAGATTGGCCTGGGATTTGTTTTATAATAGCTTTAAATTATTTCTTTTCTTTTCTTTTTCTCCTTTCCTTTCCTTTTCTTTTTTCTTTCTTTTCTTTCTCTTCTTTCTCTTTCTTTCTTTCTTTCTTTCTTTCTTTCTTTCTTTCTTTCTTTCTTTCTTTCTTTCTTCTATCTCTGTCTATCTCTCTTTCTTTTTTTTTTTTTTTTTTGACAAGGTCTTGCTTTGTAGCCCAGCTGAAGTGCAGTGGCACAATCACAGCTCACTGCAGCCTCGATCTCCTGGGCTCAAGTGATCCTCCTGTCTCAGCCTCCTGAGTAGCTGGGACCACAGGTGCACACCACCATATCTGGCTAATTTTTTATTTAAAAATTTTTTTTTCATAGAGACTGAGGTCTTGTTATGTTGCCCAGGCTGGTCTTGAACTCCTGGCCTCAAGCCATCCTCCCACCTCAGCCTCTCGAACTTTGGGATCACAGGCATGAGCCACTGCACAGGAACCCAAATAAAAATATTTGTGGTAGCCAAGTGTGGTGGTGCGTGCCTATAATCCCAGCTACTCAGGAGTTGCTGGAGCCCCAGAGGCGGAGGTTGCAGTGAGCCGAGATTGTGCCACTGTGCTCCAGCCTCCTTGACGGAGTGAGACTCTGTCTCAAAAAAACAAACAAACAAACAAAAATGTGGTAAGCATTTACATAAAATGTTAGATTTACAATGTAATTAATGCAGATGTCATACTTAAAGTTATGTTGGGACGAGTCTGCTGTGTCACCATAACTTCTCAAACCTTGGTTGATTGAAACCAGGTCTAAAAGCTTAAAGAGAGCTTAAGGCTTAGTTCTTATAGAGAGATCTGAATTGCTTTCCCTTGAACATCTTTTATGGTAGGTGCAGTGCTAGTCCCTGGGAGTACAAGGCAGAGCCCAGCGTACCCTAAGTACGGTCCAGTCCGTCCTAAGAATGGCGGGGAAGGGGACGTGAAGGGCACTGCCATTCATTGAACGCCTGACAAACCTCTGTAGACAGATGTCAGTCGTCTTACCTTGCACGCACACACGGAATCCTCCAAACTTAAAGACCTCGAGCAAGAGTTCATCGAGTCTCGTGAGTATGTGGGTGGGTGGGCTGTGGTCCTTCTGCTGGCCCTGCGTGTTGGGGCCGAAGCAGGGGTCCCCAAGTTCTCCTCCACATGTCCCTGTTCCTCTGATAGACCAGATGGCTTTTCTACGTGGTTCTGAGGGCCCCAGGAGAGTACATAGTTGCTGGATCTCTCATGGGCTTGGCCCAAAATTGGCACAGGACCACCTCTACTGCCTCCATTGTTCAAACCAAGTCACAGGGTGAGCCGGGGTTCAAGGCGGGGAAACAGACTACCGCCGGGGGAAAGAGGGGCGTTCAGGTGCTGGAGGGGGCTTGCTGGTGCCACCATTGCAGACACACCCACATCTGCCTCCATAGCATCCCTGTGTCATCTTAACAGCGATCATCTAAAGAAAGGGGTTTCATTATTTTTATTTTTGGTGCTATTTTTTAGGTGAGAAAACTGAAGATTAGAGATATCAAGAAATAACTACCTAAAGTTCTCTAAACATCGGTGTGAGTACTTGTTAAACATCAAGGGGCTTCAGATAAGACAGTCTGGCAATTAAATGCCTCTCCCATTTACTGCCTAGAAAACTGGGGGTAGTGTATGTATCTTTTCTGCAGAACAAGGATAATGCCTATCTCGGAGCTGAGCAGGAAGGTGTAGGTGAGCTGCTCAGCTGGGGCCTGTAAGTAGCCAGTCCTCAGGGTTCGTGTACGACTGAAGAACATTGAGCTGGTGGCTAGGAGCTGCGACTTCCAGTTCCAGTCAGTTGCTACTTGACTGTTAAAATTTGAAGAAATAATTTGAAGTCCCTAAAATAAATGTTTTAATTTATAAAAATGGGCTGGGTGCAGCGGCTCACACCTGTAATCCCAGCACTTTGGGAGGCCGAGGCGGGTAGATCACCTGCAGTCAGGAGTTCGAGACGAGCCTGACCAACGTGTTGAAACCCTGTCTAATTGGCCGGGCGCGGTGGCTCAAGCCTGTAATCCCAGCACTTTGGGAGGCCGAGACGGGCGGATCACGAGGTCAGGAGATCGAGACCATCCTGGCTAACACTGTGAAACCCCGTCTCTACTAAAAAAATACAAAAAACTAGCCGGGCGAGGTGGTGGGCGCCTGTGGTCCCAGCTACTCGGGAGGCTGAGGCAGGAGAATGGCGGGAACCCGGGAGGCGGAGCTTGCAGTGAGCTGAGATCCGGCCACTGCACTCCAGCCCAGGCAACAGAGCGAGACTCCGTCTCAAAAAAAAAAAAAAAAAAAAAAAAAAAGAAACCCTGTCTCTACTAAAATTATAAAAATTAGCCAGGTGTGGTGGCATGTACCTGTAACCCCAGCTACTTGGTAGGATGAGGCAGGAGAATCATTGAACCCGGGAGATGGAGGTCGCAGTGAGCCGAGATTGTGCCATTGCACTCCAGCCTGGGCAACAAGAGCGAAACTCTATCTCAAAAAAAAAAAAAAAAAAAAATTATACAAATGAAAATATTTGATGATCTTCAAGGTTCCTTCCTTGAACAGGTTTTTAAAATCAGTTCTATTTGCAAATTTAAAAACAACCAGGGTACCATGGTAATTAAAATCAGAGTGGAAAAGAGAGATGAAAATTAGCATAGTGTGTAAAGAACTATTGCCAAGCCGAAACAACAGAAAAGAATGTTTCAATAGATATATGGGAAAATCGTCAAGAATTGTCATAATAGACAATTAATGAAAGAATTGCAAGTGGGCAGCCCCCCGATGGAAACATACCTAACCTCAATAATAATCAAAGATATTCAAATATAAACAAAGATAAGCTATTAATATTCATTTGTTAAATTGTTAAATGTGGCTGGATGTGGTGGCTTACATCTGTAATCCCAGAATTTTGGGAGACTGAGGCAGGAAGATTTCTTAAGGCTAGTTCGAGACTAGTCTGCACAACATAGAAAGATCCTTTCGCTACAAAAAAATACAAAAATTAGGCAGGTGTGCAGGCACATACCTGCAGTCCCAGCCATGTGGGAGGCTGAGACGGGAGTAGTGCTTGAGTCCAGTATTTCATATGAGCTCTGACTGCCACTACACTCCAGCCTGGGCAACAAGGCGAGACGCTGTCTCTAAAAACAATGTTGGTGGTATAGCATCAAAATCTTTCAAGGGGTCAGTTTGGCAATATTTATCAAGAGCATTAAGAATTTACCTCTGACCCAATAATTTCAGCCTTTAGAAATGGAGAGATGTGTGCACCAATGACAAACACATTTATTGCAGCATAATTTACAAGATTTCAACCCAGAACGCTACTTAAATATGCAAAGAAAAGATGGGGAACGTTAAATATATTATGATACATGTGATAAACAGCGAAACAGGCCTTAAAGTCTGTACTTTTAATAGTATTTCATACTCTGGGAAAACATTTGCCACAGGATAATGATGAATAAAAGAAGAAACCCAAACTACAAATTGAGTGTCATTCCAACTAAAGGAAAAGATAAACATGTTCCCAGAGAAAAATCCTGAGAAAAAGCGACACCAAAGTCTTGAGAATGTCTATTTAAAAACCAGTTGCATAGCTGACGATTTTTATATTATTCTGTGTATTGTTCTGAATGTTCAAAACTGCAGCGAACCTGCAAACTTTGTGATTAACGACAACAGCAAAACCACAGAAAATGCAAAAACAAACATGTCTCTTTTCTTCAGCTATTCTGTGAATCTCTTGAGCATCACAACTTTAGGGACCACCTGCTGTGCCCCCCATAGCACTTTCTAGCACTGCCCCTCCTAACCCGGGTTAGGGTCACACTGAGAAACAACACCCAGAAACCTGGTGAATAGCAGGTCAATAAAACAAAGGTAAAACTAGGCTTTCTTGGAGGCAAAACTACAGGTGTCTTTCATTCTTCTTCAGTCCTAAATGCAAATCTTTTCTCACGTTCTTTTTAAAATGGATGTTAGGCTGGGCGAGGTGGCTCACTCCCATCATCCCAGCACTTTGGGAGGCTGAGCTGGGCAGATGGTTTGAGCCTAGAAGACCAGCCTGGGCAGCAGGACGAAACACCGTATCTATAGAAAAATCAAATCGATCGATAAATAAAATAGATGTTATTTTTCAGAGCAAGTTGAAGTTTGCAGAAAAATTGCAGAGCAGGTACAGAGAGTTCTGATCTCCAGTCTTCCTCTCGTGTGTTGTTCTGGTTTCACATTTTCTTTTCTTTTCTTTTCTTTTTTAAGACGGAGTCTCGCTCTGTCGCCCAGGCTGGAGTGCAGTGGCCGGATCTCAGCTCACTGCAAGCTCCGCCTCCCGGGTTCCCGCCATTCTCCTGCCTCAGCCTCCCGAGTAGCTGGGACTACAGGCGCCACCACCTCGCCCGGCTAGTTTTTTGTATTTTTAGTAGAGACGGGGTTTCACCGTGTTAGCCAGGATGGTCTCGATCTCCTGACCTCGTGATCCGCCCGTCTCGGCCTCCCAAAGTGCTGGGATTACAGGCTTGAGCCACCGCGCCCGGCCCACATTTTCATATTGCAATTGAGTTCAGTGCACATTTAGTAAATGTGAAATGGTTTCGTCATAACCACACCGATGCAGTGCCTACAAGAAAACACACGGGAGCCGATTTTGCTTCCCAAGGCCGCATTCAGGGTTTCTGCTGCCACCCTGCCGGCAGTGAACTAGAGGGCCCATCCCACGGGATCTGGTCCCTGGAGAGGTGCCACAGCCTGTGGGCCACGGCAGAGCGAAGAAGCCTGGGACCCTGTCACTTCTCAGAGCAGCGCTTCACACGGCAGAAGGAGCTGCTTTCGGAAGAGCTAAAGGTTGCCATAAATATTTATAAGAGACCTGGCATTGCTGCGCTGGAGGGCAGTGTCTTATTATAAAAGTCACAAATAGAGCTGAAAAAACAGTGGCTTCCACATGACAGCTATGTGTGTGTGTATGTGTGTGTGTGTGTATGTGCGTGTGTGTGCACGTGTGTGGGGGATACATATTTGCACACATATGTGTTCAATCTGTGGATATGGTACCTATGTGCCCTTCTATACCTGGTTTCTTCCTTTTCTACACATACATTTATCTGTTTTTTAAAATTCAACTTTTATTATTCCTTGTCCTGCCGGTGGCTCTGGCGACATGTCACGCCAGATTCCAGCGTAGTTTCCTTGTTGCCTTGCAGCCAGAGGTACACAGTGTGCAGATGGAGCTGCTCAGGAAGGAGGGGCAGCGATCAGGTGCCACGTCCACACTGGGTGAGGTGTGAGCTGAGGGCTCCCTGCGCCACCCTGGCGTCCAGGCGGTGAGGGCTGCACGGAAACGTGGACTTCGGCAGAGCATCTGTGCACCACAGAGCAGCTGCGTGCAGCCCGCAGGTGAGACCGTCAGCATAACTCTGCCAACCATGGAGTATCCAAGTAATTTTTAACTACTAATAATGAAAATACAAAAATTTGCTGTTTGGGAACTAACAAACAATTAAAGTAGGCTTAATCAAATGGCCTCTAGAGTAAAGGTGCTCTCCCTTGCTTTCTGGTGTGATTTCCTGGGAGTCTGTGAGCGAGGAGGAATTTGGAGGAAAGACCTGCTGAGATGCACAGCTACGGCCTGAGCCTTCCTCCCCTCTGGACTCCTTCTCCAGTCCCGGCAGACGCTGCCCCTCCACTGACCATCAGAGCCAGATCCAGGGGACAGTCTCCAGCCTAGTCCCTGAGGCCCCCACGGCCACCATCAATCTCTGGCCCCTCTGTTAAGACCTTCCTTTGTTTGGTGTCTGGGACACAGTAGTCCCTGGTTTCTTCAGCAGGTGCATGCTCTGCACACATGCTACTGACCTTCCTTCTCCTCCTGCCTGACACTGAGGCTTCTCTGTGCTCCACCACCCAGGGGGCTTTCACTAAAATCTACACCCACGTCCCGTCCCGTCTCCCCCCTTCCCCCGCTCCCCTGAACAGCACACCTGTGTCCGCGTTCCACTAGACAGCCGCACAACTTTGTTTCACACTCAGAGGAGACAGACTCCTATTTACCCCCTCCTTCCGGGAAAGCTGGGCTTCATCTCCCGAAGTTCATAACCAGGGTCCCCCCTCTTCCAGCCGCCCAGGCCCAAATACTCAGAGTAGAGGGTTCGTCAGGCTGAATGGTGTCCCCCAAAATTCATCCTCCATTCATGGGAACGGAGACCCGTTCCCAGGGCTGCGGCTGCGTCTGGGGACAGGGCCATTACAGATGTGATTTGGGTAAAATGAGGCCGCATGGGTAGGCCCTCACCCAGGAGGACTGGCGTCCTTAGAAAAAGAGGCAGTTAAGGCCCAGATGCACACAGAGGGATGGCCCTGTGAGGAGGGCCCCTGCCCGCTGACACCTTGACCTCAGATCCAGTCCCCGCAGCTCCGGGACACTAACACCAGCCTCTCCTTTAAAAATGACTAAAGATTTCAGGGTGGCCCAGCAGAGCAGCGAGCCCAACACAAGGCCCTTCTAGAGGAGGCTGCTGGGTTCTGTTTTCAACACGATCGTCCCTGCGATTCTTTCGTTTTTACTCATTTTGCTTTATTTTTTAGAGACAGGGCCTTGCTCTGTCACCCAGGCTGAAGTGCAGTGGCGTGAACGGGGCTCATTGAAGACTCGACCTCCCCAGCTCAAGTGATCCTCCCTCCTCAGCCTCCTAAAGTGCTGGATTGCAGGCGTGAGCCACGGCGCCCCGCAGGCACAATCCTTTTAAAGCCCTGGTCAGATTCTCTCCCTTCTCCTCTCAGATCCCTTCGGTGCCTTCCCACCTCGCTCCAAGCAAAACACAACACGCGTGTCAGTCTGCAAGCACTCCAGTGGCGAGTCCCTCCAGCCCCACCCCATCGTCTACTGGCTCTGTCCCCACTAGCTTTTTCCAACCAGTCCCTCTGCAGGGGACGTCCTCCCTCACACATCCACAGGCCTGTGTCCTTCCTTGAGCCACTCCTCAAATGTCACACTGCCCTCCTGTAAGGCATCACCCCCCCAAACCTCTCCCGTTACCCCCTCATTCTACCGTTCTCCCGATTCCTTTTCCCCTAGGACACGCCCCCACTTGACATTTTACATATTTATTTTCTTATTATCCAACTGCCTCTGGTGGAAGGTGACTTCCCGAAGGTGGGGGTTTCTAGAATATCTTCTTGGAACGTATGCCCAGTGCTTAGAAACTTGCCTGGCATTTAGAAAGTGCAATAAATATTCACAGAATATAACCAGAATCTATGGTCTAGCTTGCAGTCTGTATGTGGCCGTCTGCAGTGAACAAGCTTTTTTTTCAACGAGTTTTCACTGTGATTATTTTAAATCATTGCTCCTTTCTTTCCAGCGATGTGGCTGGGCATCTGGAAGCAATGGCAGTAAACCAGTTCTCCGCAGGCAGGACCTGCGTCCTGGGAGGCCAGGCTGGTGGAGAAGCAGAGAAGCTGCTGCCATGTGCTGGCCCTCACCTGGGGTGGGCAGGGGGTCTCGAAGGTGAACCCGGGTTCCTGCCTGCTAGTGCTGACACAGGTGCCACCTGTCCCCGCTCCCAGGCCTGAGGGCGGGACTCAGAACCCAGGGCCTTGTCCGCACCCCTGTCTCCAGACCCACTCAGGCAGGAGGAAGGGAAAAGCCACAGGGTCCGGGGGTGAATGCAGGCAGCTATGCAGCCTCAGCTGCATAGCTGTGGGACTTCAGCAGGGGTGGGGCTTCAGCGGGGGTGGGGCCTCAGCAGGGGTGGGGCCTCAGCGGGGGTGGGGCCTCAGCGGGGGTGGGGCCTCAGCGGGGGTGGGGTCCCAGCGGGGGTGGGGCCTCAGCAGGGGTGGGGTCTCAGCAGATGAGACACATGGAACTTTGCCCAAGGCCATTGGGCCCTTTCCTGAGATGAAGCCTCTCTGTGGCCTCCACATGTCCAGATCAGAAAGGCCCCTTTCTGGCCTCAGGGCTGGCCCTTCAACATCGGGGTAAGCCCTCTTTTCCTGTATGAAACCCCTTCCTCTGCACAAGGTCAGCTTTCCTGAGTCAATTCCAACGGACACAGTTGTATAGTCTGAGCAGAACACAGCAGCTCAAGTCTACCCGAGTGCCTGGCATGGAGCACCCACTAGCCCAGGGGCAGGTGGGGCTTTAGACTGCGGGGCCTGAGCTCTGAGCTGGGCCATCTTCCTGGAAACCCCAATTCTCTGTTCTACCCCTTACAATAAGGTGGCACATAATTCACCATTGCAGGGGGTCATTGTCCACAAACCAAAGCATCAGAGGCCGTAGTTTTAATCTCAGGGCTACTAGTGGATTCCTTTGGACATATGATCTCATTTTTAATGTTTTTTTCTTTTCCTAAAACAGAATAACACTACCTGCTTTTCTTTTGAGAAAGTTGTTACAATCAGTAAATTAATTTGAGTAATTACAAGGCAATTTGGAGATTCCCACACTCATTCAGATTTCCTTTGATACTAGAGAATAAGATGATGGATGCCCACAGCATTTGGTTATAAATTCAGACCCTGGGGTAGGGCGTGGTGGCTGACGCCTGTAATTCCAGCACTTTGGGAGACCAAGGCAGGCGGATCACAAGGTCAGGAGTTTGAGCCCAACCAACATGGTGAAACCGCATCTCTACTAAAAATACAAAAATTAGCCAGGTGTGGTGGCAGGCGCCTGTAATCTCAGCTGCTTGGGAGGCTGAAGCAGGATAATCACTTGAAGCTGGGAGGTGGAGGTTGCAGATCATGCCACTGCACTCCAGCCTGGGCGACAGAGCAAGAATCCGTCTCAAAAAAAAAAAAAAAAAAAAAGGAATTCAGACTCTGGGATTGACTGCCCATGTTCAGATCCTGGCTTTGTCACTTACTAGCTGTGAACCATGAACAACCTATTTCATTTCCCTGGGCTTTGATTTCTCCAGCTGCAAAATAGGAAGAATGGTATTTCTAGGATATGGGGAGGATCAAATGAGTGAATCTGTGAACGGTATTGATAAGGTTTGAGAGGATCAGATGAGTGAATCTGTGAAAACACTTAGGACCACGTCTATCAAGTAGTAAGCCCTCTTACATATCAGATATGATTATTGCTAAGGGAAGACAAACACGGTATACAGCTTGCCTCACATCAGCTGGTAAAGATGTAATTACTGTTCAGACAGGGAATAAACAGAAACAGATTAATTATTGTAATGTAAGTTATTTTAAGTCTTAGTACATGGAGTATCAAAAATAAGATACCCCTACTTCAAATGAAGATACTTCCAACTGAAGACGCTGCTTTGAATGTTTCTAAAAAAACCGTAAACCTCCAATGTTTAAATACAACGTAAAAATTATCCAAGGAACTTTAAAGCCATCATCTTCTTTTTTTTTTTTCTTTTGAGACGGAGTCTCGCTCTGTAGCCCAGGCTGGAGTGCAGTGGCGCGATCTCGGCTCACTGCAAGCTCCGCCTCCCGGGTTTACGCCATTCTCCTGCCTCAGCCTCCCTAGTAGCTGGGACTACAGGCGCCCGCCACCTCGTCCGGCTAGTTTTTTATATTTTTAGTAGAGTCGGGGTTTCACCGTGGTCTCGATCATCTGACCTTGTGATGAGCCCGCCTCGGCCTGCCAAAGTGCTGGGATTACAGGCCTGAGCCACCGTGCCCGGCCGCCATCGTCTTCTTCAGTCCTCATGAGAACCTCGCAAAGTGAGAGGTACACAGAATATATCGTTCCAATTCAGAGATGAGGAAACTAGGACTCCAGGAAGATGTCTTAAACAAAGGTCAGCGGAGCTAAATTGAAGGCCGGTGCCTTTCTAGGGTTGCAGGAAATTCCAAGCTCAATTTAAGGCCTGGCTTGAGAAAGTTCACTGCAAAAATGTGAATATTTCCTGGAGGTGGACACTATTTTTGCTCATTCCAGACAGTATTCCACTTGGTGTGTGTGTGTGTGTGTGCACGGTCTTGTGCTGGGGTAGAGCAGTGGAGGCACAGATTGTTTGTAGGGAACGTTCCTTTGGATGAACGCATTTTTGCATGCCTCTCTGGTAAATGACGGGTTGTTTCTATGCAATTAACTATAAACAGGGAGCGCGCTGTGAACAATAGCAACATAAATCACAGTTACTGCTTTTCTACTCTGCAATCTGGGGGAAAGGACATTTCTCGGTGTGCTTTCCTTGACACACATCAGTCTCTGTGTTTCCTATTAAAAAGAAGTGATCGGGTGAAGCCCTGAAGCCCTTTCACATTGAAGGGGTTGAGCGGCAGAGGGTTCAGGACGTTTTAACTGGAGAGGAGACATTTGGAAGTGATTGTTCTGTTACAAAATGCTGCCTGGGAAACATGCTCTGTTATGTATTCATTCTCTCTCTCTCTCTCTCTTTTTTTTTTTTCCAGTTTAGAAACCCATTTTTGGAGCAAGCAAGCAGACTGAACGGAAGTGGTGAGAAAATTAATCAGCAAAATCTTCTCAAATTGGGTGCCTCCTTAAACATTTTCTCCCTGTAATCCTAGGTGCTGTCAGGGAGTAATAATTATTTCCCATAAACAGCTGGCTCAGCGATCTACTTTGCATGCTGGGGGAAGAGAAGAACTAGCCGTGATGAGCTCTGCAAAGCTTTTCTCACTGATGACGTCTGTGATACACACTCACACAAAGACCCGCATGCATTCCAAAGGAAGACACTACAGCACAAACTCATTATAGTCTTGATCTGCCACATGCATTCTGCAGGGTGTTTCGATGTCACAAGAAAGCAGAAAGGAACCATCTAAGTTCCCGTTTGTTTCAGATGCTCCTTGAAGATGGGAGAGAGAGCTGGAGTTCATCTGTCCTGACATCAGAGAACTGTGACTCCAGACGGTGGGAGAGTCAGGCCCGAGTCATCTCCGCCCTGGGGCCCCTTCCCAAAGTGTCCTCTCTTCCTCTCCAACCAGGGGAGTCTCATTTAGAGTGGGAAGCGGGGAGGAATGCTGGCCAGGTGGGAAGCTTGAGGCCTGTGCCGTGACCCCTCAGACTTGGCTGGGTGGCTCCAGGGAGAGTCCTCTGCCTCACCTCCAATGCAGGAGTGAGTGGAGCAGCTGCCTCTGTGGCTGCAGATACTGGCTCCGCACAGCAAGGGAGGAGGCTGAGACACGAGGAAACCCGGCCCCCTGGGCGGGCACTTGGAAGCTCACTGGCACACTGCTGGAGACCCACCAGCAACCAGGAGGACAAGTAGGGACCCGGTGACATTCCAGCTCTGCCAGCCCTCCCAGAATAAAGGGGAATGGCAGCAAGTCAAGAGGCGGAGGCACTTCAATGCCGTTTTGCTGTGCTGACTTTTCCTTTTGGACACTGTGAACAAGAAAAGAAAGCAGCCAGCCCCCTTAACTGTAGTACAAAAAAAATTCAGAAAAGAGGACATTTTAAGGGTAACATTTTGCTTGCTGCAATGACTCACAGAAGGCAGAAAGTGAGAGGCTTGCTGAAAGGTGAAAGACAGAGCCAAAAAAGCAAAACTCAAGCCTACTTACAAAACGACAGGCCGCAAATGACCCTCCGGTAACATGATTTTGTACATTGTCCTTTAAATCCCGAACAGATCTTCCTTCCAAATCCCTTACTGCTCAGACTTGTTAATCACAAAGTGAAGGTTTCTGCCACCAAAAAACAGTGACCACAGATGTTTCCAGAAAAGAAAGAGGAAAGAAGAGCCATGCACCACGCCCGTGTTGGGTGTTGAGGCTGTAATGCTGAGGTCCCTGAAAACATAGGCATGAGCCGTCCTTGTCCTTTCCAGGGAGCCAAGAACGACAAGTCACAGAGTGGTTGCACGTGCAAGGACATTCCCTGTAGAAACCGTGTGTCCAGGCATCAGGCATTTTTGTAGTGGTTCCTCAAAGGGGAAACATTCATTTATAATTTTGTAAAACAAAAACAAAAACAAAAGAACAACATGAAAGGAGAGGCCTTAACTGAAAAGAACAATTCACAATTGCCAAGCAGTTGAGGAGGCCTTAGAATAAACTCTGGGAGTTAGACGAGAAGTCAAAAGGACCGGATTTCACGGGCAGTGT
The DNA here is from genome assembly GCF_002776525.5 of Piliocolobus tephrosceles. Lineage (NCBI taxonomy): Eukaryota > Metazoa > Chordata > Mammalia > Primates > Cercopithecidae > Piliocolobus > Piliocolobus tephrosceles. Next base: position 128,106,483 of record NC_045442.1, on the reverse strand, counting down.
CCTCCTGACCTGCTTGTGCTAGAAGGCTGGATCTGGGGCTTTCAAAGACAATGAAGGCAGGTCAGGCGCGGTGGCTCACGGCTGTAATCCCAGCACTTTGGGAGGTCGAGGCGGGCAGATCACCTGAGGTCAGGAGTTCAAGACAACCCTGGCCAACATGGAGAAACCCTGTCTCTATTAAAAATACAAAAATTAGCTGGGTGTGGTGGCAGTGCCAGCTACTCAGGAGCCTGAGGCAGGAGAATCGCTTGATTCCCTCCAGGAGGTGGAGGTTACAGTGAGCTGAGATCCCGCCGCTGCGCTCCAGCCTGGCCGACAGACCAGACTCTGTCTCACCAAACAAACAAACAAACACAACGAAGGCAAATAAACTCGTTGTTTGGGCAGCCACATGATGTTCAGTCTTATTTATTCTCTGGAAATATTAACAGAACTGTAAGTTTTCAAGTAGGGTTTTCTAAAGTTTGTTAACAAACTGGAAGCATGCTTTGTGCTGTTTGGGTTTTAATTGTTCCGTTCATGAAGTGTCCGAATGAGTGATGGCGGCAAGTTCCTTTGATTCCACCGGGGACGCCTGCTGTGAGTGAAAACAGGAATCTGCTCTCTTCCAGACCTGGCATCAGCGAGGATAAGGGAATGGAAGCTCTTCCTACAGCAGTTCCGAGGGAGCATTTCTTCGCCATTCAGTAAAGATCAGACCCTCAGCATTTTCAGAACTGCACCCTGACATTCTTAAAAGCCGGGGCTCCTGTTCTCCCACCGCTCCCTGGGTGCTGCCGTCTGTCTAGAAGGCAGCATTTGTTTTCAACTGAGAATGCTGGCCACACCTTGCAGGCACAACTGAGATGCATGAGCCTCCCCTTTCATTTACGAGGTGCTAATTTGAAAGATTAGTATCCCTTTAATAACCCTGGAGCTGGGCACCAGGATGCAGAGAGTCAGGAGAACAGGATGTAAATCATGAACCCTGGTGCTATTAACAAAGCAATAGATCAGTATTCGTGCAACACCACAGCCCTCAAGAACATTTATGTCTATTCTTTCTACATCAAGTCGCTCACAAAGGAATCTGAAAGGGTGAGTGATGAGACAAACGCGTGAAAAGGGTTCTTTCCATCGTAGGCCCTTCGTGAGCATGACTCGTGACCACGCCCCTGTGTGACACACGGTAATGTGTCCAGTTGAGAAAATCAGGAAGCGAGAAAGTCAATCAATTTCCTCCACATTCCTGGAGGAAACTTAAACTCAGAAAGAGGTGCTGGGAGTGAGGCTGAGCTTGAGACGCAGGTGACACCTGCAACCACGTTAGAGGTGTAATTGCTCCCACCCAATGGCGAATGCAGCGTAAGGGCGACAGCAGCGACTTAGGAGCAGACGATGAGGTGTGTGCCCTGGAGATCCAAAGACGATGTCTGTGTCGTCCACGCTGCCCCCTGGGAACTATACGGTGTGGAGGGAGGTCTTTTTCTTTTCTTCTTTTTTTTTTTTTGGAGACACAGTCTCGCTCTGTTGCCCAGGCTGGAGTGCAGTGGACTGATCTCGGCTCACTGCAACCTCCGCCTCCTGGGTTCAAGCAATTCAAGCAATTGAGGCCGTCTCTCTCAGCCTCCTGAGTAGCTGGGACCACAGGCATGCACCTCCACACCCAGCTATTGTTTTGTATTTTGGTAGAGACAGGGTTTCACCATGTTGGTCTTGAACTCCTGAGCTCAGGCAATCCACCCACCTCTGCCTCTCAAACTGCAAGAATTACAGGTGTGAGCCACTGTGCCCAGCCAAGGGAGGACTTTTTCTAAACAGACGTGCTCCATGGAGCTGTTCCCCAAGTCCGTCCTTCTTGGCCCCCCTCAGACACACATCCCCTTAGTGTCCAGAACAGAGCCACAGGAGCCCCCAGCGTCCTTCAAGCCTGTTCTTCCTCCAGAAGCTGCAGAGGTCAGGCCTGAGGCCGGCACATGGAGTGGCCTCGGCACCCTGTGTCCTCAGCTCGGCAACTCAGAGAGACACATGAGGGGTGCTAACATTGGACACACATGAGCATAAAGCTGGGCACAATAGATACTGTGAACTCTAAAAGAGGGCGGAAGACAAGGCTGGAAACAATCTGGTGCTGTGTTCACTATTTGGAGGAGGGTTTCACCTGAACCCAAACCTCAGCGTCATGCAGTATACTTGTGTAAAAAAGCTGCACGTGCACTCGCTGAATCTAAAACAAAAGTAAATAAGTAAGTAAGTAATAAACATTTCTTATTTGTGGAAGGAGGGAGGGGGAGTGATGGGGTGTGGATCTTTTCCCCACCCAAATCTCATGTTGAATTGTAATTCCAGTGTTGGAGGTGGGACCTGGTGGGAGGTGATTGGATTGGAGAGTGGGTCCTTCATGAATGGTTTAGCAGCGTCCCCATGGCGCTGTTCTGACGGTGAGTTATGACGAGATCTGGCTGTTGAAAAGTGTGCAGCACGTCCCCCTCGCTCTCTCTGGGTCCTGCTCCTGCCACGTCAGACACCTGCTCTGGCTTCGCCTTCTGCCAGGGGTAAAAGCTCCCTGAGGCCTCCCCAGAAGCAAAAGCTGCCATGCTTCCTGTATAGCCTGGGGAACCATGAGCCAATTAAACCTCTTTTCTTTATAAACTACCCAGTTTCAGGTTTTGCTTTTTTTTCCCTAGCAATGCAAGTACAGACTAATACAGAGAGAAAGGAAGAAACAGAAGAAGAATAAATTTATATCTGCAGCAATTTTTCAGCATGGCAAAGGTGAGGCTGGGCTCCGTGGCTGTTCAGGCGATTTTGCTGCCTAGAAGGGGATTTGGAGAGGTAAGAAGCCTATAAGACAGGGAGGCAGTAAGAATATGACATGGGCGGGGGACACCTACCGCACAAAAGGCTCGTGTGGTCTTGACAGTCGTGAATATCTTGGATGCTCATGCGGAGCTATTGAGTGAGATTCCTTATCCCATTCTCCACGCTGGAAGGCTGAAGACTAAAGAGGTCATTGGAGCTATTAGGGGCACCCTGACTCTCCCATCAAAATGTCATTCCTCTAGACCAGGGGCAGTGGCTCATGCCTGTAACCCTAGCACTTTGGGAGGCCAGTGGATCTCTTGAGCCCAGGAGTTCAAGGCCAGCCTGGGCAACATAGCAAGATCCCATCTCTACAACAACAACAAAACATACAAAACATACAAAACAAAACATACAAAAACAACAACAAAACATACAAAAAAAAATTATGACACTCCTGCGTCCATCTGTTTGAGAGGCTGAGGTAGAAGCATTGAATGGGCCTGGCAGGTTGAGGCTGCAGTGAGCTGTGATTGCACCACTGCACTCCAGCCTGAGCAACAGAGTGAGACCCTGTGTCAAAAAAAAAAAAAAAAAAAAAAAAGCCATTCTTCCAGAAGGCAGGGGTGGAAATGGGAAATAAGACTGTTTAGAAACACAACAGACGATTCTTATTCAGCCTCCCTGTAAAGATCTGAGATGGATTGTAACACTGTAACATCATAGATGAAAAAGATCAAGCAGGAAGCATAAAACATATAAAAAGGGTTTTCATGTTTGCAAAGCTCTGAACAAGTGTAACTTCTTATCTAGCTAGGAGCCAAGAAAGGTTATGGCCAATGTTAGGGGGTGATGGGTCCCGGGGATAGGCATCCATGAAGCTCGAAGCTCTAGAAGGACCTCACCAAGGGGTGGATGTTTCTGCCCAATTGTTGGAGAGATGGTGGGGCAGGGGCACTGAGGGTTCCCCTTCCTTCCTCTACATGAGTAAAACAGAGTTTGGGGGAAGCTCTGCTTTGATCTGCTCCATGCACTTCTAATTCCACAGCTGTGAGTTTGGTCTAAGAACAAGCTGCTTTCCACACACCTCACCTTCCCGGTAACACAAAGGGATGGTCAGAGCAGAAGCTGGGGTAGCACTTGCCACACGCTGGGCACTGTTGTAAGCATTGACTCCTTTGGTTCTCACAATGCACCCATGAAGTAGGTATTATTACTACCCCATTTTACAGATAAAGACACGGAGGCCAGGAGAGGTGACCTACGCTTCTCCAGGCTGCATGGACAGTAGCAAGTGTGGGGCTCATGTTTGCTGCAGAAGGCAGCCCCAGTCTGCTGTGTCGCAGCGCTCTGCACCTGATCGTAAGGTGTCAGGGTGACATCTCTTCCTCACTCCCGCTGGGCATCGACCCGTCTTTCCCATGTGGCTTCCTCTTGGGGTGAGGGTTCTTGTCCTGGGAGGTCTGGGTGGCAAGGCAGGTCTCTCTGGGCAGCACTCAAGGGTGTAGATGCTCTTGCTCAGTGACAGCCAGAAGTGTTTTCACAACAAGACTAGGGCCAACTAATTTCGATGTCATTAAATTAATAAAACCCTAGGGGCTGGCCAGCGACAATCTAATTAAATATTATAGAATGCAGCCCAATTATGTAACTTAATGGGCTGACTTTCAGATAGATTAGTTTTTGCTATAGATCAGCTGGTTAATCACTTGTCTGCCATATCAGGTAAGCTGGGATTAAACATTTCATCACACAAAATCTTAAGTATTTTCTAGCTTCATGTCAGGGCCTTCTTTTGTGGGCAGAGATTTGCTGCAACGATTATTGATGACATTTTGATTGCTACCTGCCCAGATATGACCTAGCCAGGCTGGAGGTAGAAGTGTTTGCTTGCTCTGGATACATTAGGTCTGCCTAACAAATACTCATCAAGAGCTTACCATGAGATCATACCACTTCTTTGGTGATCAATTTGGCAATATTTAATACAGAGAAGGTGCCTACTTCATGACCCCAAATTGCAGTTCTAGGTATGTTATGTCCCCTGGAAAAACTCTCATGCATGTGCATGATGAGATGCACGAAGAACATTTGCCGTAGCCCTCCTTGTCAGGGAGAGGTGCTGGGAATAGCTTAGACATCCTTGGGCAGCAGAATGGGTACCTCCATTTTGGCATTTTTATATGATGGATTTTTTTCAGTAGTTAAAATGAGTGAATGAGAGTTTAATATATTAATATGGATAAATCACAGTAAATGAATGAAAAATACAAGATATAAAATTACATTTTTAGTATTATGCCATATGTAGAGTTTAATTTACTATTCAGAGATATGTATTTTCACATATGGCAAAAACCTCAGTGCATTAGTGGAGCTAATGAAATACCAAAGCCATGACAATATGTATCTTTGAGGAAGGATAAAATGAAAGAATCGGGGAGATACATATAGGAGATTTGAATTGTAACTACACTGATTTATTTCTTTAATAAGAATTGGTGATGATGCAAAATAATGTTTTAATGATTTTAAAACATTACTGATGTTTTAAACACCAGATTGTGTGTTTATTAGGTGGTCCTATTTTTTTTTTTGATAATTGAAATAGTTTATAATATAGAAAGAATTTCCTGCAGGCTAAGCATTGCACAGTAAGAGGAATGCTTGCAAGCACGATACAGGAAGCAAGGAAGGAAAAAAGGCTTCACAGAAGTAGGACGTCCTCGTAACTGGTACCACCAGCTGCAAAGCAGAGCCAAGTCTGAACATGAATCTTGCCTTTGATATGGGCAGACTTTATACGATAACCTTTCTCTTGAGCAAAATTTACTCCAAAAATAACTCACTTCCCTGAATTTTTCTCTTTGTAGATGTGACATTCGTATGAACTAGCATTTCAAAGTAAGGTGTGTGGACCTTGGGGCAAGTGCAAACGATGGCGGACTCAGAGAGACATCCTTATTAGGAGGTGCTTGGTTGCAAACCTTTTGATTTCATTAATAATTTAAAGTTACTTTGGCTGGCTACATTATAGGAAGGAAAAAAAGAAAGAAAAAGCACAGGTGGCTCTGAGCACCTGCTCGCCTTTTGATGGGTGGGAGTCTGGGCTTGACTGTGCCGCCGTCCACAGCAGGTTGCTACAGCAGGTTCAGCAATGGCACCTGGTCCATGGTTCCCCACTCAGGATTTTTCCCTGAGCTGTTTGGAAATCGCTAGATGCTCCAATTTTCAAATTCACTTCACGTGTAGATGTATTTGGCAAAAGTCAGAGAAACAGCGAGTAGCCAGACAAACGGGAATAATTTAAGCCGCAGATCATAAGCTCCTGGTGGGTAAGGACGAAGCCTTCATCTGTTCTCCAAAATGTTCCACGCAGCTCACTGGGTATTCTCTGCCGCTGATCAGCACGGCTGGGTTGGCGCGTTTAGCTCCTGTGGGGACAGCATCGTTCACGAGGAAGAGAATCAATCAAACTTACTTTCCTCAAGTTTACTGGTCCTATCTAGAAGGCTTAGACACATGTCCAACACAGCACTCTCATTGCAGTCATAACTGTATTGTTATTATCGATTATTAGAAATCTGTTATCGAAAGCAATGGAGGCCATACCTTGGTGATGGGGCTACTACACATGGAGGTCCAAAATGGTGTTAGAAGGACTTATTTGTTCATTTTTAAAATAAGTATTTTATTTAATGAAGTATGTAGCACATACCTCTGCTCCTCTCCCATCACACCTCCTCAGCTTACTTTTTTTTTTTTTTTTGAGATGGAGTCTCGCTCTGTTGCCCAGACTAGAGTGCAGTGGTACAATCTCGGCTCACTGTAGCCTCCACCTCCTGGTTCAAGTGATTCTCCTACCTCAGTCTCCCGAGTAGCTGGGATTACAGGCACCTGCCACCATGCCTGGCTAATTTTTTTATTTTTAATAGAGACAGGGTTTCACCATGTTGGCCAGACTTGTCTAGAACTCCTGACCTCAGGTGATCCACCTGCCTCGACCTCCCAAAGTGCTGGGATTAGAGGCATGAACCACCGCACCCAGCCACGTGTGATTTTTAATGAAGGCACATGAGTAGCATGCAGCCCCACGTGCCCTCAGCTGCAGGAACCGTATCCCACCTCTAACATGTGCTGCAGCTTTCCTTTCTGCTCCAGCCTCTTCTCCAGTGTTTCTGGAGCACATTAGCCCCATACTAGTGCAGACAGGAAGTCGGAGGGAATCTAATTCTTTGATGGTTAATTTTAATGTGCCTACTTGACTGGGCTGTGGGATGCCCAGATACCCGGTAAAACGTTATTTCTGGGTGTGTCTGGTGTTTCCAGAAAAGATCAGCATTTAGATCAGTTCACTGAGTAAAGAAGACCCCCTCACTCGTGTGGGTGGACATCATCCAGTCCACTGAGGACCCAAATAGAACAAAAAGGCGGAGGAAGGGAGAGTTCTCCCTCCGTGTGCTTGAGCTGGGCCCTCCCTCTTCTGTTCTTGGATGTCAGTGCTCTTGATTCTCGGGCCTTTGGGCTTGGACTGGAACTACACTCCCAAGTTTCATGGTTCTGCAACTCACAGACAGCAGATTGTGGGACTTCTTGGCCAGTATAACTGCATGAGCTGATTCCTAGAAATCTCTGCCTCTGGCCTATTGGTTCTGTTTCTCTGGAGAACCAGAGAATAATACAACTGCCCCCGTGAATCCTTAGTGAATGGAGAAGAAATGACAGCAGACAAACGTTCCAGCCTCCCAACCTTCAGCTAAACAATGCTGGGGGGTTCGGGCAGGGGCTTCTGTACTTAATTGTGTAGTTTCTTTAATTGAATTAGTTGGAGTTGATTCTGACACTGTGGCTTGATGTTCTCTATCTGCTTTGGAAAATTTTCAGAAAATTGTGTCTTTCGTTTGCTTTCCTTCTCTTCTGGGATTCAAGCGATGCCCTTTCTCCCTTTATGCCTCATTCTGAGTAGTATTTTCTCTTGACCCACCTTTCAGCTCATGAATTCTCTTTTCATTTGGATCTAAGCTGCTGTTAAACTTACCCAGTGAGTTCTTTTTTTTTTTTTTTTTTGACAAAGTCTCGCTCTGTCACCAGGCTGGAGTGCAGTGGCGCAGTCTCAGCTCACTGCAACCTCCGACTCCCTGGTTCAAGCTATTCTCCTGCCTCAGCCTCGCAAGTAGCTGGGACTACAGGTGTACACCACCACGCCCAGCTAATTTTTTGTATTTTTAGTAGACGTGGGTTTCACCGTGTTGGCTGGGATGGTCTTGATGTCTTGACCTCATGATCCACCCGCCTCAGCCTCCCAAAGTGCTGGGATTACAGGTGTGAGCCACCATGCCCGGCCGTGAGTTCTTAATTTTGGTTATTGTATCTTGTTCTAGAATTTCCATTTGGTTCTTTCTTTATAGTTTCCAGTTCCTTAACCCTTTAAAAAATTTATTAAGTATGTAAATCATATCTGATAACACCATCTAAATCCCTCTCTGTTTCCATTGTCCATTGTTGTACATTTTTTTCTTCTTATGTGCTCTATTGATTTTGATTGAGTGCTAGGCATTGTATATGAAAACACTTCACATCTAAATTAATGCCTAAGATATTATTTCCTTTCTTCAAAGAGAATGCACATTGCTTTCGACAGCGGCCAGGAGCAGTAGAATTCCTGCGACAACCTAGTCCGTTTATGGAACTCAAAGGATTTTAAACTGAACTTGGGCTCCTGTGAATGCTGATGTCTTTCTGGCTTATGTTTATATCTAAGGTTTAGTCTTTTAGGGTTCTTCTTGCTGGCAGACACTAGACTCTGATATTTGCTCTCCTTCCCTAATAAGGTTGCCAAAAGCTTCACTTAGCTTGTAAGCTTCTCAGTCCGCCTTTCGAGAATCAGAGGAACTCCTTGAAGGAAAATGTACTCAAATGTCAGGTTTATAAGTATGGATTTTATGTTCTTCTGGATTGTATCTTCATTGCCTTGTTATCTCTCCAGTGATTTCAAACACATTAAATATATTTCATTCTCTTTATTCGGTTGTCTGGGTGAGAGACTTGGCAAACATTACCTAATTGTATGAGTTTGCTAAGGCTGCCGTAACAAAAACCCATCAGTTAGGCAGCTTAAACAACAGACATTTGTTTTATCACAGCTCTGGAGGCTGAAAGTCCAAGATGAAGGTGTTGACAGGTTTGACTTCTTCTGAGGCCCCTGTCCGTGGCTTGTACAGGTCACCTTCTCACCATTCTCACAGCACCATCTTTGTGCATGTGCTCTGGTGTCTCTGAATGTCCACATTTGACACTAGTCAAACTGGATTAGGGCTCACACCATCAGCCTTATTTTAACTTAATTACCTCTTTAAAGACTCTATCTCTGTTGATGGGTGCAGCACACCAACATGGCACAAGTATACATATGTAACAAACCTGCACATTATGCACATGTACCCTAGAACTTAAAGTATAATAACAATTAAAAAAATAGGTAAAATATCCCAGGAGGAATTTTCTGTCTTCAGATGATGAAAATTCATTCCCGCTCTCATCTGACCTTACCTTTCTGACCTGGTTGTACTCTTATAGCAATGCAAAAAAAGTTTTACCTTAAATTTCATTTGCTTTGCTTTGGGCCGTCAGTGTTAGTACCCTGAGGTAATAACATCTTCTAACCCAGAAATAACGGAATAACTGAATGGAGATTAATTTACTTTAGGTAATTCTGTAGAAATATTTGTTGTAGAAAAAGGATATATTTTTCTTGTTGATTTAAATAGTAGTTTTTACAAAATTATATATGATGAGAGTGAATGAGGCACTGTGCTAATTACTTCCATATGTGCTAATTTGTTTTATTCTTTTTTTTTTTTTTTTTTTTTTTTTGAGACAGAGTCTGGCTCTGTCGCCCAGGCTGGAGTGCAGTGGCCGGATCTCAGCTCACTGCAAGCTCCGCCTCCCGGGTTCACGCCATTCTCCTGCCTCAGCCTCCCAAGTAGCTGGGACTACAGGCGCCGCCACCTCGCCCGGCTAGTTTTTTGTATTTTTTTTAGTAGAGACGGGGTTTCAACGTGTTAGCCAGGATGGTCTCGATCTCCTGACCTCGTGATCCGCCCGTCTCGGCCTCCCAAAGTGCTGGGATAACAGGCTTGAGCCACCACGCCCGGCCTTGTTTTATTCTTAAGTAAACATTTTTAATCCTGTGTTTTAAAGATGAGAGATACTGTGGCTCAGAGAGGTAAGGTCATATATTTAACAGTAAGTGCAAGGCTAAGCCATAAGCCAAATATGACTCAAAACCCTTTCTGTTTTCTTTCTAATATGCCATGTAATCAACAGATTTTAAAATGCTTATCTTAGTTACTTATGGCATTATTAACAATGGAATCAATAAAATCTGTTCTTAGCATTCTGAAAAAAAAAAAAAAAAAGACTATCTCTAATTGCACTCACATTTGGAGATAGTGGGGGTTACACCTTCAACATATAAATGTTGAGAAGACACAATTTAGCCTACAATACTAGTCTACCATTAATGGGGAAGAAGTCCCTTACTTGAAATGCAAAGGAGGTGTTGTGTCACCCTCATTGATTTAATTCCATTTTAACAAAACAACTTGTTTGTGTGTGTGTGTGTGTGTGTGTGTGTTTAGTGCAAGAAGAGAAAAGTATTGCAATTCTTATGACTATAACTTCTCAGGGTTTCTGTACTCATAAACATTCCTTCTGTGTAAACGCATTTTAGTCAAACTTTTGGCAAGATTGACAAATTTGCCTGGAGAAAATGAACTCCATCAAGGCAATTTAATTCATTTCTAAACTTTGTGTACCAATTTAGAAAACATGTTTTTATGAAATTATTCTATTTGATTTTTTCCATTTAAATATTTGTCAAAGGTTGAATTCATTGATTCACTTCTTGCCCATATTGAGTTTTACTGATGAGAGCTTCTGCATCATGGATGCTCTGTGCAACCATAATTTTGGAAGAGGCAGCCCTATATTCCTTCAGGTAACCTGGGAAGCTTTAAAATTGTTTTGAAATTTGATTCTTCTGCTTGTTTTTAGCCAAGAGCAAACTTTACCATGTTCAATTTTTATTATTGTCAGTTTTCTTTTTATTTCCTTCAACAATTTAATAAAAGGCTTTGAATAAATAAAGGGAAGACAGAGAGTTTTTATTAACTTCTTAAATAATCCAGGAAAAGTATTGAACAATTTTATGAAAGAGAGTAGTGAGAAAGAAAGAAAAATACAGAGAAAATGGGAAAAGAGATGGAGGAAGGCTGGGGAAGAGAGAGAAAAGGGAGCGAGGTGATAATATTGTCTAAACTGGTAGGTAAAAAGCCGTCCTTCAACTGAAACCAGTTCCAAATAACCTTTCTGTATGTCATGAACACGTGCATTTAAATAGCTTTGTGGTCTTCAGTAAAGATATCTTCCACCAATTTTGAGATCCTGCTGATCTCTCTGTAGTAGCAGCAGTTTCAGATGACATGCTTTGATGGTTTTTTACTGGAAAAATCAGATATACTTCATTCTTACTTTTTCAATCTTGAATTAACTACATTGAAATGTGTAGAAATGGGGGTGTCTCCATGTTTCCCAAGTTCCCACCCTCTCTGGATGCAAATTCACCGGCTCCTAGACTCACACTTTCGCCTACAGACTTGGCTCCCTTCAAAGGACGCTCCAGGCATGTCTGGGTGGTGCAGCATGGGCCCAAACCCAGTTCTGCCAGCCGTCTGGACAGTTGCTTTTTGTCATCTGTTGCTTCTTTGCTGCGTTTAGCTGGCTCTATTCTTCACGGAACTCCTCCTTCCCACCAGGCGTATCTGCCTCGCTCTGGGCATCCATTTGCTGACGAGCCCGTGGACAATTGGGTATTTGCATGTCCACAGCCACCAGGAGACCAGGGATGCCCCTAATCCTGTGACGAAGAGGGGCCTCCAACTTCCCTGTGTTTGTAAGTTATACATTGTCAGTAAGTATCAAAGCAGCAAGAGAGCTAACACTTACTGGGTTTAACACATGCATGTTTTATACGTATTGTCATATTTAATGCTCATTTGAAAAGCCAGTTGACATCCGCTGGGCCCCTCCTCACTGACCACTGAATGCCTGGTTCCTGGCACAGCTGCTTGTCCAGAGACAAGCGCCCCTGAAGACTGCAGTCCTTCTTGTATCTGGGCTTCTGGGCACCTGCCCACCAACGTCCTAGTGCATTTCCCAGCTACGGTCGCAGATTCAACTCAAGCTCTGATGCCCGCTCGAGTGAAAGCTGTGAGACTGAAGAAGAGTTAACAGCTCACTTCATATTAAACCCTTTACTTTGGAACAGAGAACGCTCACGGACGGGAGGTTCTCTGTTACAGACAGAAAAGGTGCACCGGGGCTGCTCACATGAGTGCTGAACATTGTCCCTAAGTCAGAGGTGCCCACCCGGGAACAGTGGGGATGCCCTGGTGCTACTTGATTCCATGGCATCTCTCTCTCTCTCTTTTTTTTTTTTTCCTGAGAGTGGTGTCTATTTTTAAAATTAAAATTAAATGATTTGTGTGAAGATTGCTGTAACTTTTGTGTCCCCTGCGAGATTTCAGATACTATGATCCATTGCAAAACTCGGGAGAGAGATGAAGATCTGATTCAAAGTGTGAATGACAAAAAAGAAAATTTGAGATGTCAAAAATAATCCTTAAGGCTTATTTAGATGTAATTAAATTGCTAAACCAATATATTTCAAGCTTTACACTGGTTGCCAAACCCAATCATGATGAATGTTGGCATCCATGGTGAATTTTTCTTATTTTCACAGCATTTTTTTTTTAATTTAAGGAAAAGAAAATCACTGCCGAATATAGCACAGTTACATTATGGCTGATTGGAAGGAACTGAAAGGCTATGTAGAGAGTTTGGGGTCTATACTGTGCTGCATCTGTGCTTTGAGGATAGGTTCCATTTTCAATGGCCAATGTTAATGGCCCCTTTATCCTGTTTTACCTAAAGAATAAATAAAAAAAAAAATTGAATTTGATTTGACTAGTTCAGAACATACAAGGAGTGATAGAGTTTGATGTCTGTGAGGGCTTGTTCTCTAATCCCTCGAGCAATTTGAGATATGACCAGGGACCCTCAAATCTTCTATATTTTGAGGGGAGGTAGAGTAACTATCTCAAGAAACTTGGTTGCTTAGAAGTTCCCTGTTTTAGAAGCCCTTCTCACCACTTACATTCTCTTTATCTATCCCCTGGCATCTTCGTGTGTGTGGTCTGTTATACACGACACTTTCTGTGTCTATCCATTACTGCATTAAGTACACTGTTGCTATATTATCCACTGTCATGCTTCTCTCTCCCAGCACATTGTCTTTGTGAGCAGGGGCTGTTTTTATTAATTTTATGATTCTAGTATCTGATCAGAGATGGACACGTAGCATGCAGTCAGACCGTGTTGAATAAGTGATTCAATAAATGTATGCTGAATAAGTATATGAATCTATCTTTTTCTAAGGAAAAGTATTTGAATTTACTCACAAAAGATATCCTGTTCTTAATACTTGGACCTCTTCCACAATGTATGTGCATTCATTTAGCAAAGGTTATCAAAAGCTTACTAAACACAAAACACCATGTTTAGCAAACACTTACTAAGCACAAGACACAATGCTACAAGCTGGCACCAAGGTGATGATTTAGCAATGCAGAGGTCTTTGGTGCTGACTGGCAAGAGCAGTTTGCATGTCGTGGTCAAGACAACAGCCACGACACGCACATCGTCTGCATGGACATGTGAGCACACAGTGAGAAAACGGAGAAAGTGAGTTTGCAAGATGCTCGGACTGCGTTTGGATAAGGGCCGAAGAAGGGAGCTTGGGTAGTGGCAATAAAAAGCATGAGGTCAGGAGGGGTTTTTATTTATGGTGAAGTGGGAGAAATTAGAGCTCATTTAAACTGTCAGAAATGAGGAAACAGTGCACATGTGTAGATTTTACCTCCTATCTCTACGTTTCCTATGCAATAAGAAACTTGGTAAAATGCAGAGATTTAGGGTAGAGTGAGGCATGGATTGAAAGGTGTGTGGGTAATTGTTTTTTTTTTTTTTTCCTGAGACAGGGTCTTACTCTGTTGCCCAGGCTGGAGTGCAGTGGAACAATCATAGCTCACTGCAAACTCTGCCTCTTGGGTTCAAGTGATCCTTCCACTCCGCTTCCTGAGTAGTTGGGACCACAGGCACACCCACCACATCCAACTTTTTTTTTTTTTTTTTGTATTTTTTTGTAGAGATGGGGTTTTGCCATGTTGCCTGGGCTGGTCCTGAACTCCTGGACTCATGCAATACACTCACCTTGGTCTCCCAAAATGCTGAGATTACAAGCATGAGCCACTGCAACAGGCCCAATATCAATGTCTTAAAATTATTTCTGTGATAAATAGGATAACAGACTAGAATGATTATGAGTACAAAGTCTGGCTGATAGAGGGCAGGACAGAAGCTGAAAGACTGTCCATACAATGACTGACTTTTTCTCAGGGAAGTAGACTCTCCGATAAGAAGAGGAGTAAAGAGAGTTGAAGCTGGAGATGACTGAATCAATACATTGAAAAGACCAATAAATACACTGAAATGATAATAAGCCAAGGGAATTTTAGAATATTGGCAAGAGCATCTTAATTGAAAAGTCACATAATCCTGCTTAGATTGGGAAAGTGAGCTCAGTTAAAGGGGACTAAAAGAAAGGGATGCAGTGGAAAATGGACTGGCACCTCCAGGAGAAATGAATAGCTGTGTGATCATCACAAAGCTCGAAGGACAGGTAAGCGTGGCCAGAGCATGGCATTTCAGCAAAGGTGAATTTTGATCTGGTGTTTGACTATGAAAGTCAGTGGATGAAGTCATGTTCAAGAGCAAGTAAATGTAAATGGGGTGAAGAGAACAAGGAACTGAGGTCAAGGAAATGTAAATGGGGTGAAGAAAACAAGAAACTGAGGTCAAGCTGTTGGAGGAGTTATCAGCATGGAAATTCAGCTTCAGCTCGTTCAACCTTGTGGCTGGACTTGCAGTAGCGAATGTGTCTGTGAAAGAGAAGTCCAGGCCAACCACTCATGAAAAGGAGGGACTGAGCAGCAGGGAGGCAGTGGTGAGAAGGAGGTGGATTGAGCCGTGCACCATGTTGCCAGAGGAACAGAGTGTTCCCAGGAGGGCAGAGAAGACATGTCTAGAGATGACACTACCGAATAAAGTCGACAACTCCACGTTTTCTTCCTGAAGTAAGTAGGCGGGTGCTGTAGACTGAATTGAGTCTCTCTCACTCATATATTGAAACCTTAACCATAATGTGATGGTATTTGGAGATGGGTCTGCAGGAGGATGGGCCCCTGGTTGGCCTTTGCTAATCCAGCCCTCCCCGACCCTGCTCGTCATTCTCAGGATAACTGTGGAATGTGCTGAGAATGAGCATCTGAGATGAGGAGGAACTGTCTGAAACAGCCTGGGCTCTTTTCTTTCTCCTAGAACAGGGTGTCCTGCACTGCTTTGGCTCAGTGAGTCCAATTCCCCAGGGTATAAAACCCAGGACGAGAAGATGGATATCTGCTGCCAGGTCCCCCAGCTGCCGTCCAAGTGGGACACAGGCAAGTGTTAACTGCATCCACCCTGGGAGGCTCCCCTGAGGCTTGGGGGCACAGCTAGCCATGGATTGTAGGCTGCTGTTATTCTTGCTGCCTGTGTGTGAATGATAAATGTGCTTTGCCTGATGAGCTATATGAATATTCTGTCCTACCCGACTCATACTCTGGGCAATGGGTTTATGCACAGCCTTCTCCCAGATCTGGTGAGGCATTTAGAGTCTTGGCAGATCTGAGGATCTGAAAAGGTGTTTAGAGTCCTGCTAGATCTAGAAGCCTTAGCAGAAACTGGAAAGGTGTTTTGAGTCCTCCCCTGGGATTCGTACCTGGTAGACAGTGAGTCCCTCCTAGGACCTGATACCAGTGCATGGTGTATTTCTGCTTCCAGGATCCTTCGGGAGATAGCTCGGTTTACATGAGGTCATGAGGCTGAGCTTCCATGGTGGAATTAGTGCCCTTAAAAGAAGAGACACCAGGGCCAGGCACGGTGGCTCATGCCTGTAATCCTAGCACTTTGGGAGGCCGAGGCGGGTGAATCACCTGAGGTCAGGAGTTCGAGACCATCCTGGCCAACATGGTGAAACCCCGCCTCTACCAAAAATACAAAAAATCAGCTGGGCATGGTGGCGCATGCCTGTAGTTCGAGCTACTTGGGAGGCTGTGGCAAAAGAATCACTTGAACCGGGGAGGTGAAGGTTGCAGTGAGCCGAGATCACCCCACTACACTCTAGCCTGGTGACAGAGCGAGATTCTGTCTACAAAAAACAAAACAAAACAAAAAAGAAACACCAGAGAACTTTAACCAAATGGGTGGAAACCTTGATTGATGTTGGACTTCCAGCCTTCATGGCTTTGAGAAAATAAATATCTGTTGTTGAAGTCATTCAGTTTATGCCTGTTGTTTAGCCACTCAGCCTGTTTTGCTATGATGGTTTGATCTGGCTGATACAATGCATGAGCTTTGTATTGCAGCATCTCCAAGACAATTATTTGCAGAATCTTAATTGATAGCTCAGTTGTTTCATAATGCTACAGGGCCTCTGAGAAGGAGGAGGGAACCCTGGATTCTTAGGCTATGTTCATGTTGAGTGCGCCGTGCCCACCAGTTACCTGTTAGGCTACATACTCTTTGGTGCACTAATTCTGTTCTATAAATAGCAAGGTGGAAAGAAGGAGGGAAGAAAAGCAATTAGGAGAGGAAAGGGAAAAAATAATTATCGTGGAGTCGGACACCTAGCTCCAGTCTCAGGTGCACTGTGTCCCATCTGTTATGAAAAATAATACTCACCACCCACCTACTTTGCAGGTCATTGTGAAAGTATATTAGAAATAATGACTTTGCTCGTCTCTGATAAAAGGGTTGTGTTTGCACAAAAACGATATTAGCTCAATCATGGTAAAATTGGTTTTACTTTCAACAAGGCCAGAATTGTTAAAGGTAGAAAAGTCTGCGTGGAATAAATTATGCAATTAAGTTCCTCTTAACAGGACTGAAAAGAACCCAATTTATACCTCCAGAATGGAATAGGCAGACTCTGGAAATAAATCCCTGAGCCACAAGATGCTGTTCTATTTTTGCAAGATGCACAGATAGCTGGAGCTCTGTGCGGCTGTCTGTGAGACACTCATTTGAAGGCTCTGTTCTCCCTGTCTGAGGAGGGGGCAGAGAAGAAGCACCAAGCCTTTCAAGACGACTGCTCTCTTCTTTCCCTAGGGCTTTCCCCTTGGAACACTGCTTGTGCTGATTTTGGGGGAAAACTTAAAGCAGCTTAACTGGTATGTCCCGCAGCTGCTCAGGTAAAACCCTAGGCAGACATGAAGCCAACCGTCATTAGCAGTCGGGATCTGAAGAAGGCCTTCTGCAAAAATATTCCTTTCCATCTGCCGTGATCCGGGGATGCTTTGAATGAGACCTTCCCTCCAGCAGGTGGCTGGTAAATTGCTCATCTTTACCTGAGAAGACAGCAGTTTGGCTTAGGAGTCTTTCGAAATTCCTCTCACTCCATTGGCCCTGAGGAGCTTTAGGAAGGAACTCCATTCCATAGAGAAGACTGAGTTTTTGCCTTCAAGGAGTGTGCAGTATATTTGAGGAAACCACGCACACATGATTGCAGGTTCCCTTCATTTGTATTTTGATTATCTTTAGGTGAAGGACCATGTCATCAAACTCTGGGGCCCTGCAGGGCCTGCAGCTTGAACTGGCAGGGTGCACGTCCTGCAGTGCTCTTGGCTATTCGGTTCCCGTTACCTTCGGTCTTCCACTGTTTCACTCCAGCCTTAGAGCTGCGCTGGAGCAGATTCTTCTACTGGAAACGTCCTTTCCCCAGATGTCTTTAGGATCCACTCTCTTGGCTCCTTCAGACTTTTGTTTAAAGGTCACCTTATCTAACGTTTAAAGTTACAACTTGTGCTCCAGCACCAGCTTCATCCCTCCAGTCTCATTTCCGTGTTACTTAGCACTTTAGACCATACGACATAATTTACTTATTATATCCATCATTTATGGACTCTCTCCCCCATCAGAAATGCAAGCTCCATGAGACAGGAGATTTTCTCTCTTCTGTTTATTGGTGTGTCTCACACATCTAGAACAGTGCCCAGGACAACGTAGGCCCCAGTAAACACCTGTTGAATAAATGAATGAGCAAATGAATGCATCTATATCTATATTGATAAGAAAACTATTTTTTTTTGAGACGGAGTCTTGCTCTGTCGCCCAGGCTGGAGTGCAGTGGCCGGATCTCAGCTCACTGCAAGCTCCGCCTCCCGGGTTCACGCCATTCTCCTGCCTCAGCCTCCCGAGTAGCTGGGACTACAGGCGCCCGCCACCTCGCCCGGCTAATTTTTTGTATTTTTTTTTTTTTTTTTTTTTTTTAGTAGAGATGGGGTTTCACCGTGTTAGCCAGGATGGGTCTCGATCTCTTGACCTCGTGATCTGCCTGTCTCGGCCTCCCAAAGTGCTGGGATTACGGGCTTGAGCCACCGTGCCTGGCAAGAAAACTATTTTAATAGATTTTAATTTTCACAGCAGCTCTGTGGGATGGTTTGTATGAACTCAGTTTTTCAGATTAGGAAAGAGAGTCCGAGGCCACGTAAGTGCTTTGCCCCCAAACAAGCTGATACAAATGTTAGGGCTTAGAGTTAAACTCTTATCTTTGTGTTTTCAAAAAGTGAGTTTGAAACCACTAAATTAGGACATTTTCGTGAGTTTGGACGTGTCTAATTTATTGAGTTTAAATATGAGAAAAAGGAAGCAAGTTTTGGTAGCTAATAAAAATCCATGGCCTACACTGAGTTTTTAATTCTATTGCTGCTAGAATTCTGATGTTTCCATTTCAGATTCAAAGCTTTTTTATACATTTTCTAGATCAGAGGCTCTTTCCCTCACTTGGTGAAGTCAACCTGCTCTTCAGAATATTATCTGTTCTCTCCAACAAACAAAGGAAATATGAAGGCCCATGTTCAAAAATTAAGCCAAAAGAAATATTCACACTGTATTGAGAGAATCCATAAATAATGGACTAGTTTTAGTATTTTTAAAAATAATTCTGCCTTTATGGAAATTAAGTAATTACCAAATGCCAAATAGATCTTTGCATAGTTTATTGTAGATTTAGTTTTAGTAATTGTTGCATCTTCTGAAAGGCTCCTACCAAATGCATTTTCTAATAAATTACCTAAAAGTAAAGTTTGTTTGGACAATGTCGACGTTTTGTATTCTTCAAAGAAACAATTTACACCTAAGTTTAACTCTTGTAAATTGTTAAAAATCGCCTAGGTTGTTTGTTTTACAATGGCTTAGAGCCTCTGGAAAATACTCTTGAAAACATGGATGACCTTTTCAGCAGCACAGAGGGACAGCACCAGGTGCAAACCCAAAGGCTGCTCACTTAAAGCCAGCGCACTTTGCTGAAGTCGAGTCTCAATTATCTTCCTCTGAAATGCTCGGGTCGGCAAACTAAATGGGTCTGCAAACTTGGGAATTGGCTGGTTTAAGCATAACAATAGAGATTCAGAAAACTCTGAGAAGGGCGGTTCTGAAGAGTAACATACTGAGAAGCAATTAAAGTAGAACGAAATGTTGGCATCTCAACAAGGAGATGCAAAAATAAGTGAACAAATGTCCCGCTGGGGAGATGGGAAGGTGTGGTTTCATGGCACTCGGCTATGTGTTTGTCTTGGAACCCTTTCCTTCTGCAGGCTCTGATTTGGCATTCCAACATGTGAAGCAGAGACACGGTGAAAAATTGTTTCATTTCTCCTTCCCTTCCTTTCTCTCTCCCTGGCTTCATCTCCCTCTCCTTCCCTTCCTTTCTTCTTTCCATTTATTTGTTTGTTTTGTCTGTCTTTGCTTTTTCTTTCCTTCCCCCTTTTTCCTTCTAGAATAAGGTATTTTATATACTCAGGCTTCAAAAATTACCTTGTTATTTGCCATCCACTGATAACAGGACTTATGCAAGATGAATATAGTGTTGTATCAGCCTCCAGATTCTGTCTGCAGTGTATTCTGTTTGCAGTCTATCAAGAAAGTCCTGCTTCACGTAGGAAGCCATCTTATGGTGCTTACTTACATGTGCCATCATATGGTGGCCCCCCTCAGCTTAAGTCAGCACACAGCACACACATCCGTGTACCCCCAGAGAAGAGTTGCAAACTTCCCAAATCAATGCCCTGTCTCAAGAGTTCAGAGTGGAGATAGAGGTAGAAAGAAAACACCTGTAGTTCAACCAAAAATAAATTAATATGGTGATATGAGAACAGAAATGCACTTGCGTTCCCCAATGTGTGAGCACAGGACATAATACATTCCAGCTTGCAACTCAAGCGTGTCTGTAGGTTAGTTTACCATTAAGAAGTTAAAATATCTTGTAAATATATAAATAAGTGATTGAATAAATAAATAAATGAGGAGCGTAGACAAACCTTCCTTCCAAATAACAATTCCAATTTCTTCCAAATAAGAATTCCAAATAACAAATGTGGAAGGAATGAAGGAAATGGGAAAATCACCTTCAGACCTGCACAGTAATGATGTCACGGGCCAGAAACCCTGAAGAATAACAAATTCATGGCAAAGCTTTAAGGACGAACTGGGTACTTACATAGCCTCAAGCTTCTCCTCCAAATACTTGCAGAGTACTGGGATGGTTTCCACAGGGCCCCACACTCCTGCTATGCCTTCCATGAGGAGGTGGAGTTCAGTCTCTCCAACCTAAGTCCTGAG
>NC_045442.1:128059283-128085467 GCF_002776525.5 Piliocolobus tephrosceles | reverse complement strand
GGAGGGTGACTCAGCAGAGTGAGGGAAGGGAGGGTGACTCAGCAGGGTGAGGGAAGGGGAGGGTGACTCAGCAGAGTGAGGGAGGGGAGTGTGACTCAGCAGAGTGAGGGAAGGGAGGGTAACTCGGCAGAGTGAGTGGGACATTTTCCAACAGCCATGACCAGTAGTCCTCACAGTGGTCAAGGTCGGAAAAGACAAGGACGTCTGATGAGAAATTGTCACAGATTGAACAGCACAGAAGAGACGGGATGATGGATTTGGATGTGGGATCCTTGACTGGCCTCTGAGACATAAGAAGGACGTTAGTGGAAAAACTTTAGACTTTAGGATAAAATCCTAAAGTCTGCAGTTTGGGGCATGTGAAAATGTCAGTTTCTCAGGTTTGATAAACGGACCCTGGCTACGTCAGTGTTAATATCAGGGAATCCCGGGGTATCAGCATGAGCAACTCTGTCCTATTATTTTTAACTCTTCTCTATACCTACAATTATTTCAAAATGAAAAGATTTAGGAACGATTTAGAAGCAAACAGTAGTAGAACTGCTGCTGTGTCCTCATAGAACATCTGTATTTAATAAAGTCTAGTTTATGATTTTCTGGGACACCTGAAAGACCCCAGCCAGATATCAGAGAGAGCTGGATTTGAATTCTTATTAGAATAATTCTTTGTAATGGAAATTTGGGCAAGTTATTTAACTTTTAAACTAAAATACCTCATATGTAAAATAAAGTAATTTTATTAAAGATTCCTGTAAAGATTAAATGAGAAAATATACAAAGCATTAAGTACATAAAGGAATAGTTTCTTCTCTCTCCTTATTTCTGTGTGTAAATGAAAACCAAAATATGCAGTTAATTATATGGGTATATTAACCAAAAGAGATAACGAAAACTTAGGTAGAAGAAAGGGACATTTAAATAATTTTAAAGCTATAATTTCTGTTAAAGATCTATATCAAATACATCATTCTTTTTTCTTTCACTTGGTTTATTAAGTTCATCCAGGGTTTATCCACTCGAGTGAAGTAAAATAAAATATTCAATTAGTACAGTGAATATAGGTGACCAGCCAGATGATACAAATGACAATCTGGTTTTTTCTCATTGGCTCCTTTTTCATACATAAAATTTTCCAAATAATTCCATTTTCTTATCAGTTTGACTTATGCGAATACAGACTTAACGTGGCTTACTTATGACTATATTGTACTTACTGGTGTTCGTAATGGCTTTATAAGGTCTCTTTTTCTGTGTTTGTTATTAGGGCCAATTCTTGAAATCATTTACTTCTTTCCACACTGACAGAATCCTTCATGTCTTCGATTTTCAGTTACTAACTTTTAAGAGAGGTTTTTCTATGACATAGGAAACGTAGTTGACTTTTGATTATTTTATGGAGGCTTGACCTGGTCTTCAATGTCTTCCCTTTATATGTCTTATATTTTAAAATATAATAATTTCATTTGCATTTAATTAATTTTTTCTAATGTATTTTTTAGAATAAGTTTACTGCTAGGATTTCATGGCAAAAGGTTTAGCATATTTTGATTTTTTTATTTTTGTTTTTGAGACAGGGTCTCACTCTGTTGCCATGCCTGGAGTGCAGTGGTGTGAACAGAGCTGGCTGAAGCTTTGACTTCCTGGGCTCAGGTGATCCTCTCACCTCAGCCTCTCAAGTAGCTGGGTCTAGAGGTGCATGCCCCCTTGCTTGGCTAATTTTTTTAGTGTCATCTTTTTGTAGAGACAGGGTTTCACCATGTTGCTTAGCCTGGTTCAAACTCCTGGGCTCAAATAATCCTCCTGCCTTGGTCTCCCAAAGAAGCTGGAATCACAGGCACGTGCTACTGCACCCAGGCTATTTTAATTTAAGTGGAAATGAGATCCAAGTTAATTCCAAGTTTATTTCCAAGGTCAAGGATTGAAGGATGATATGTGATAAATTCACGTGAAAGTTGGATATGACTGACCTTTGGAAGGTGCTCTCATATGCCCCAGGAATAACTGGTGATGGGGTAGGACAGAGTGGTGTCAGTGGTAGGAGTGAGCCCCAGGGGAGGAATCCGATTTGTTTTAAACCGCAGGAGACACTTCAGTAAGAGAGGTAAACAAGAAGCAAGCAGGGAATTGACGTGATTGGATCCCACAAAGGAGTTTAACAGTATTAGAAGCAGGCTAGACACGGTGGCTCACGCCTGTAATCCCAGCGCTTTGGGAGGCTGAGGCAGGCAGATCACCTGAGGTTAGGAATTTGTAAACCAGCCTGGCCAACAGGGTGAACCCCCATCTCTGCTAAAAATACAAAAAATTAACTGGGCATGGTGGTGGGTACCTGTAATTCCAGCTACTCCTGAGGCTGAGGCAGGAGAATGGCTGGAACCCAGGAGGCGGAGGTTGCAGTGAACCAAGATTGCACCACCGCACTCCAGCCTGGGCGACAGAGCAAGACTCTGTCTCAAAAAAAAAAAAAAAAAAGAAAAAGAAAAGGAAAGTCAAGAAAGGA
Source organism: Piliocolobus tephrosceles (assembly GCF_002776525.5). Taxonomy (NCBI): domain Eukaryota; kingdom Metazoa; phylum Chordata; class Mammalia; order Primates; family Cercopithecidae; genus Piliocolobus; species Piliocolobus tephrosceles. The sequence continues at coordinate 128,082,967 of NC_045442.1, read as the reverse complement.
GAATCCAGGCAAAGACTTGAAAGACTCGTAATTTTTTCACACTGTCCTTCCCAAACCCACGCCCGCCTGGGACCTCGGAGTATGACCTTGTTTGGAAACAGGGTCTTTGTTGATCCCGTTAGTTAAATTAAGATGAGGTCACACTGGATTAGGGTGGCTCTTAATCCAATGCTGGGTGTCCTTGTGAGAATATCAAGTGAAGACACAGAGAAATGGGGGAGGACGTGTGAGCGCAGGCAGGGAACAGAGAGAGGCAGAGGCCAGCCCGGGACGCCGGGAGTGGTTGCATCTGCCTGGAGCTGAGAGGCAGGGATTCTTCTCTGGAGACCTCAGAGCTCGTGTGGTCCTGCCACACTTTGCCTTTGGACACCTGGCCTCCAGGACTGTGAGAGCACACGGCCACTCAGTTCGTGGTGATTTGTTGGGCAGCCACAGGAAATGCACATGCTTTATTTTCCTTTCGGTACCTGCTAGGAAGGGACACCTGAGTAAGGTGGTCAAGCTGGCGTTTCCTTATGAAAGTGATTTCAAAAAGATTTTCTAAGGCTGGGCGTGGTGGCTCACACCTGTAATCTCAGCACTTCGGGAGACTGAGGTGGGTGAATCACCTGAGGTCAGGAGTTCAAGACTAACCTGGTCAACATAGTGAAACCCTGTCTCTACTGAAAATACAAAAAAAAAAAAAAAAAATAGCTGGGCGTTGTGGTGCACACCTGTAATTCCAGCTACTCGGGAGGCCGAGGCAGGAGAACCCCTTGAACCAGGGAGGTGGAGCTTGCAGTGAGCCGAGATCAAGCCATTGCACTCCAGCCTGGGCAACGGAGCAAGACTCCATCTCGAAAAACAAACAAACAAAAAGATATGAGAATGCAGATAGAACATAAAAATAACCTTACACGTATCAAGTGTTCAGATAGAAATAACACACACTGAGGAGCAAAATGTTTGTGGTTGAAACATATATAAGAAAGTGGGAAATATTCCACCGTCTGTTTTCCACCCAGACAGATGAGTTTCCAATAGCTCCAACCACGCTGGGTGTCCAAGAGCTCTGGCCCTGCGTGGCCTCTGCCTCAGGGGATGGCAGTAACACCCTCAGTGCCTCAGGTGGCTGCTGGAGTGACCCTGCAATTCTCCAGCCAGGTACCATCGGTTCCATTCATTCCCTGCCTTGGATCCTCCGACTGCTTCCGTGGTCCTTCCATATCCATCTTCCTAAACTTGAGATTTGACCTTGTCAATCCCACGTCTTATAACATCCCATTGAATTCCTTTATCTGCCGGGCACGGTGGCTCACGCCTGTAATCCCAGCGCTTTGGGAAGCTGAATCAGGCGGATCACCTGAGGTCAGGAGTTCTAGACCAGCCTGGCTAACATGACAAAACCCTGTCTCTACCAAAAATGCAAAAGTCAGCTGGGCATGGTGGCAGATGCCTATAATTCCAGCTACTCCCGAGGCTGGGGCAGGAGAATCGCTTGAACCCAGGAGGCAGAGGTTGCAGTGAGTGGAGATCACGTCATTGCACTCCAGCCTGGGTGAAAGGGCGAGACTCCATCTCAAAAAAAAAAAAAAAAAAAAAAAAATCCTATTTCTTTTCGCAGTACTTATTCAAGATGTACAAATGCTCCCCTTACGCCTGTAGTTTGGCAACCCCTTAAGTCTATTTTTTTTGAAATTTTCTCAACATTTATTTAATGAGGAGAGTAAGAAACTGTTGTTTTAAGTGAATATTATTATCTCTTCTGTAAAAAAGGGGGATGTACTACATGCAATGAATATTTTGAAAGCTCTTCTCTTGTATGGAATTGTCTTCATTTTGCTGCACTCACAGACCCAACAGACTGTGCCACCTTTCCCTAGTTTCTTGTTTTAAAACCAGCTGCATCGTTAGTGTGGCCTGAAGTTGTACTGAACAAGCAGAATAGGGCATTGTAAAGATGCCTCAGCAAAACCAATAAAGGTTTGCACTGGCAGAGTGGGTCAGCTGAGGTTCCTGAAACCAGTTTTCCACTCAAGGACACTGTCTGCTTCCTGAGCTGCTGCACCAATACCCACTTCTCCAGTTCTGTAAGTGGTGAAATAGCAGAGACCCCAAATCTCCTCCCATAGCTCCAGCTTTTCCCCAAGGCTGTGACTGGGAGCACCTCCCCCCTGGTGCACCCTGCAGTCCATGCCTTGTGCTGGGATGAACTCCAGTTCAGCAGCCTGGCACACGGGTTCCCAACCAGTGGACCCACATGCATCTCACTGGTTCCTTTCTCCCACTCTTCATGCCCCTTCCCTCCTCCGTTTTGCTCCGTGCCTGAGTCAAGTGGACTCACTTGTACCTCAGAAGTAGCTGACTCAGCCGGGTGCGGTGGTTCACACCTGTAATCTCAGCACTTTGGGAGGCTGAGGCAGGTGGATCGCTTGAGGTCAGGAGTTCAAGACCAGCCTGACCAACATGGTGAAACCCCATCTCTACTAAAAATACAAGAATTAACCAGATGTGGTGGCTCACGCCTGTAATCCCAGCACTTTGGGAAGCTGAGGCAGGTGGATCGCTTGAGGTCAGGAGTTCAAGACCAGCCTGACCAACATGGTGAAACTCCGTCTCTACTAAAAATATAAAAATTAGTTGGATGTGGTGGCTCACGCCTGTAATCCCAGGTACTTGGGAGGCTGAGGCAGGAGGAGAATCACTTGAACCCGGGTGACAGAGACTGCGGTGAGCTGAAATGTCGCACTCCAACCTGGGTAACAGAGCAAGACTCCGTGGAAAAGGAAGAAGGAGGAAGAGGACGAGGAGGAAGAGAAGGAGGAGGAGGTGGAGGAGAAGGAGGAGGAGGAGGAGAAGGAGGAGGAGGAGGAGGAGGAGACAGGCTCTCTCTCCTTGAGTTCTTTCTGTTGCCTGATTTACCCGTTTCCCTGATTTGTCTTGGATGAGTTGTGCTTGTGTCTTGCCCACCGTGTAGAACAGGTACCCACTAACATTGTGTGTCTAAGGGATGTTTCACAGCCGCACTGTATCCCAGTGTGGACGGGGCTGGGTAACCCACAGATCAGGGAAGCGCCAGGCCCGACACTGCAGGGGGCCGGGAGGAAGATCCCGCCCGCTCTTGCTACAATTCACATGTCCTGCATGTAGAGACTCAAGGGTCTGAGAGCAGACAAAACACTGGGCTCTGGCTCCTGTAGACCTGGGAATCAGGGCTACAGAAGCCCAGATATTTGAGGACTAGGTGCGGGAGCTGGAGAAGGCTTTGTCAGGCAGTAGGCATTTGATCATGACTTAAAGGGAAGAAATCCTTTACTCTAAAAAACAAAGTTGAGAAAAAAGGCTTTAAGAGGGCTTATAGAAAGCTACTGTAACTTGTACATATTATTAGTATTTTTGCTGCAAATTACTTTGGAGATCGTGTGTGCTATATTTATACACCTCATTCGTAATATTTAAAATCCATTCAAACTATTTTACTTTGTGCCCCTCTATGCTCCTTACAAATAGTTTCCCTGTTGTTCTTCCTGCCTGAGTCTGGGCCAGTGAGCTTTGTGGCTCCTTTACGGTGCAGACACATCATTTTCATATGATGAAATTCATTAGGATTCATTAAATTTGATCATAAAAAGAGCTTGGTATCCCCTGGGGCAAGTTCATTAAAAGAATCTCTTTGGTTCTATTATGAATCATTTTCCCTTATCCAAAGGCAGCGCTGAAGATTTGCTGTGGGCAGGAGGCCCCGCAAGACAGATTCAGGAATCCAGCAGCCAAAAACCGAAGCCTGCACTGAAATTTCTGAATAAAAATATCCCAGTGGGAGAGGGAGGGCCATGTGGCTGTCTAGTGGCGCTCTGTGCTCGGTGCCAACTGCATCTCCGAGGACTGACTGGCACAGACGGTAATTATATCATTGCACGTCGTGCAGGGAAGAGCTGGGTGGAGAATGTGTGTGAGCTACTGACGGTGGATCTTCCCGGTAGGTCAGAGGAAATCTGTTTCGTTATCCATTGAAAGATTTTAGATGCATAGCTTCTGAAAGCCACGGCTTGGAAGATAACCATTGAGCCCTGAGACATTGCCTCTGTATCCCCTTTTCCTTCCACAATTAGAGCGTCCCCATAAGAGTAGGAGCTTCCATTCCCTTGGCTTCTCTGGGCAGTTTCACTGAGGTGGGACATCCTCCTGGCTGCTCTGCAGGTGACTTGAGTAGTGATGGAAATCATGACAATACTATTCATCTAAAAGCCACATGCAAACATAACAGGAAGAGAGAGTTGGCTTGCTGAATGCACTTCACAAGAGGGTCTCTTGGTGTCATTTGAATGCCTTTTCTGCAACCTGTCTCCACTCAAAAAATATCTGTAGTGCTGACCATATTTTAACACTTACTGAAGAATGTGCCACTTGCTTCTTGCAAGAGAGTCACAGTTCTGAATCAGAAGGTTATTTATTCATCCGATTTTGTAGCACGGGGCTGCCAGCAGGATGGGGCCATGTTGCCAGGGGTCGTCATATGGCTAAGACAGAGGGAGGGAGGGTGGGAGATGCTGTGACAGCCCCACAGCTGAGAAAGCAGCGCCAGGCCCCGGGGTGTGAGCCTGAGACCGCCTCCAAGAAGAGCCAAAGAAGGGACTGGAAAGAACAACTAACCTGCAAATAGAAAGGAGGTGTGTGTGCCTCAGCAGCTGCTCTCTGGAGAATCTCATTTCATCTCCTGCTCCTGGAATCCAGCTAAATATCAGGTGGGCTTTGGGGCCCTTGCACCTGCTCTACAAACCCTACATTTACACACACATTTATTTATTTATCAATTTTTATTTTAATTTTTCTGAGACAGGTTCTCACTCTATCACCCAGGCTGAAGTGCAGGGTGCAATCACAGCTCACTGCAGCTTCGACCTCCCAGACTCAAGGGATCCTGCCACCTCAGCCTCCACAGTAGCTGGGACTGTGATCCTGTACCACCTTGCCCGCCTAATTTTTTTTTTTTTTAAAGATGGAGTCTCCCTGTGTTACCCTGGTTGGTCTTCAACTCCTGGGCTCAAGAAACACTCCTGCCTCAACCTCCCAAAGTGCTGGCATTATAGGCATGAGCCACCTTGCCTGGACCCTATATATGTGTTTTAAATAAACGTATTTGTTTCTCAACATTTTTAATCATTAAAAAACTTTAAGATTGCAAAATGAGAGGGGTTGGGGAAGAAGATGAATAATTATCTTTGGTTCAATTAACTTTGATAGATGCTGTCACTATCATTCATTTAGCTGTTTGCATCTACTGCTTTTTAATGTAATTAAAAAACATACTTTGTATTTTGAAACTGTAGCTACATGGGGGGAATAAGTTCTGGTGTACTATAACACTGCAGGGTGAACATGTTCAACAAAAATGTATATTTCTGAGAAACTAGAAGAGAAGATTTTGAATGTTATCACAAAGAAATGGTAAATATTCTAGGTGATAAATATGTTAATTACCCTGGTTTGATAGTTATGCATTATATATTGCTCTATAACCCATCAATAGGCATCCTTATTATATGTCAACTAAAAATAAAAGGAAAAAATACTTTGTATTTTGGAATAATTGCAGAGTAACAGGAAGTTGTAAAAATAATTAATAGAGTCCCTTCATCCACCTCCCCCATGATGTCATCTTCTGTCACAAGGTCAAAGTTCAAGGTCAAAGTACAACCTCAAAGCCAGGATGTGGTCATTGGTACATCAATGTTAGCTGGATCACACAGACCTAATTCAGTGCTTCGCAGTTTTTACATGCATTCGACTGCGTGTGTGTGTGTGTGTGTGTGTGTGTGTGTGTGTGTGATGTCTGGCAGAGTCTTACCCCATGCTGGATTTCCATAACCACCATCACAATCAGAATGCACACCTGTTCCAGCCCCACTAGAAACCCCTTGAACTGGCCTTTCATGTCTGCCTCCCAATCCCCAGTCCCTGTCCCTGAGCAACTGTGAATCTGTTCTCCATCTCTACTGTCATTTAGAGAATGTTTATAAATGGAATCACACAATATGGAACCTTTTGAGGTTGCCATTTTTCACCAGGCCTGATGCCCCGGAGATCCATCTGGGTTGCAGTGTGGGTCACGAGTCCGTTCCTCTTTATTGCTCAAATAGCAGTTTGTTCTGTGGATGAACCATAGTTTGCAGAACCTCTCACTCACTGCAGGAAGTTTATGTTGTTCCAGTTCTGTTTTTTTTTTTTTTTTTTTTTTTTTCTGCTGTTACAAAGAAAGCTGCCTTACGTATTCAGGCACAGCTTTTCTGTGTGGGTTAGTTTTCATTTCTCTGGGATCAATGCCCTGGAATACCCTTGCTGGGTTACATGGCAGGCACGTGCCTGGAGTTGCAAGCAACTGCCAACCTGTTTTCCAGAATAGCTGCACCATTTTCATTCCCAGCAGCCATGCATGAGTGATTTCATTTCTCCACATTCTCACAAGCACTGGGTGTTATGACTATCTTTTATTTTAAATGTCCTGATAGGAGTGTCATGGTACTCCATTGTGCTTTTTATTTGCACACCCCAGTGGCTAATGCTGTTGGACATCTTTCCATGGGGCTATTTACCATCTGTGTCTCCCTTTCAGTGAAATGTTCCCTAAGTGGGTTGCTTGTTTTTTTACTGTTGAGATTTGTGAGCTCTTTTTAGATTCTAGATACAACTTCTTTGTCAGATATGAGGTCTGCAAATGATGTCTTCCAACCTGTAGCTTGTCTTTTCATCCTGTTAACAGGGAATTTGAGAACACAGAATTTTACACTTTGATGAAACTCACTGTCTTTTTTTTTCTTGTGGTTCATGTGTCTGGTGTCATGTCTCTGAACTCTTTGCCCGGACTTAGTTCCTGAAGATTGCCTTCTATTTTTTCTTCTAAAAGTTTTACATTTTTTATTTTATATTTATATTTGTAATCTATTTTTAATTAATGTTTTTACAGTATAAGTTTCAGGTCAAGGGTTTTTTTTTTTTTTTTTTTTTTTTTTTGCTTTTATATTATATATGTAATAGCTCCAGCACCATTTCTGTTAAAAGACACATACTATAAAATTTACCATGTTAAGCATTTTCAACTGTACAGTTCAGGGGCATTAATTACATTCACACTGTTGTGCAAGCAGCACCACCATCCACCTCCAGAACTTTTTCATCTTTTCAAACTGAAACTTGGTACCCATTAAACAATGATTCCCAATTTCCCATCCCCCCATTCTTTGGACATCTCCACTTTCTGTTGCTATGAATTTGACAAATCTAGATGCTTCATGTGAATAGAATCATGCCATATTGTTCCTTTTGTGACTGGTTTATTTCATTTAGCATAATGTCCTCAAGATTCACCCATGTTGTATAATGTGTCAGAATTTATTTCATTTTTAAGGCTGAATAGTATTTCCTTGTACATGTAGACCACATTTTGTTTATGCAAATAAAACAAAACAAAACAAAACTGAAAGCAAGCCTTTGAAGAAGTGTTTGCACCCCCGTGGTTCAGCAGTGCCATTCACAGCAGCCAAGAGGTGAAAGCCATCCCAACGTCTGCTATCACTTTTTGTTTTTGGAAAAACTATCCTCCCTCCACTAAATTGCTTTTGCTCTTTTGACAAAAATCCATTTGGTATATTTGTGTTGTTCTTTTTCTGGGGTTTCTGCTCTGTTCCCTTGGGCCATGTGTCTGTCCCTCCATCCATATCATAGTCTCGATTATGGCCACTGCAGAATAAGTCTTGAGGTCAAGCAAAGTGCATCCTTCCATTATTTTTTCCAAAAATTATTTGAATTGTTCCAGTATTTCATCTTCCCTTGTAAACTTTCTTATAAACGGCATTGTCTATGAAGCCTTGTTTGGAATTTTTATGAGAATTGGGGGGATCAATCTGGGGAGAAATGGCATCTTTCCCACATTAAACCTTCCAGTCCTGAACACAGCATGGATTTTTGAATTCATTTAGGTATTCTTTGACTTATAATAATGCGCTTTCTAAGATTATACACAGCTTTTTGTATGTTTTTGTAAAGATAGGCTGAAATTCAGGAAATCCTCAGCAAGAGACAAAAAAGAAAAAAAAAAGAAATATTGAAATTTTGTCCAGTGACGTGTGGATGGCAGCTCACACAGACTCACGAGGGCCAACTGCGTGCATCTCCTCCCCGCTCTGAGTTCAGCGACGGCACCTTGGCAGGGGAAATTGGCAATAGTGGGCAAACGGTGGACAAATGCCAAAGCCCACCATACAAATGGACAAATTCCATGAAGCAGACTGTCTTCCTTCCTGCCTGCCCTTCCCTTCCCCTCCCCTCCCTTTCCCCTTTCCTTCCTTCCTCCTTCCTTCCTTCCTTCCTTCCTTCCTTCCTTCCTTCCTTCCTTCCTCCCTCCCTCCCTGCCTCCCTCCCTCCCTTCCTTCCTTCCATCTCTCATCCTTCTCGTTCCCTTCCCCTCTCTTTCTTTGAAGGGGATTGTTAAACACCCACCTGCATACCCCTGACTATATCTAATTCATGGCTCTCCTATGAAGCTGAAGAGTGAGCCCGTGGTGAGGGGCAGAATGAAGAGAGGTTGATTCATGGGCATAAATATATGCAGCTAAGGAAGGGCTAACACCTAGTGCCCCGAGATCAGCAGGGTGACTATAGTTTACCATCATCTATTGTACACTTCAAAATTGTTAGAAGATAATCATTTAAATGCTTCTAACATAAATAAAAGACAAATATTTAAGCTGTTGGATATTAATTACCCTGATTTCATCTTTTCATATCATACGAATGTGTATGCCCTGCAAATATGTGCATCTATTATGTATCAATATAAAAAATTAGCAAAGGATAAATAAGAACGATCCCTTATGTCTGTGCCCTGGTTGTTTCTAGAGCTGGTGTTCCCGTTGTCAACATCCATCTTCCTGGTCATCACATTTGTTTTCTTATCTAGCACTGAATGATGTATCTACCCATTTGTCAGGATAAAAACGTGGCTTGGAGTGCAAAAGAGGGGGAAAAAAAAAAGTCCCAAACCCACCAAACAACCAAAAATAAGGGATGTGTAAGAGGCTGAATTTAGGCATATCCCTTTGGTGGAAAATCACGTGAGATTCACATGATGGATTAATTTAAATCAAGCAGTCTGCCTAAGCATTTAGCCAGTATTAAGTCAAGATTTCTTGTATTTGCTTTATATTTGCATTGCAATTGGCAATTGGTTAAAAAAGAAAAAATAAAACAACGATTACAATTTGAAAAAGGACAAATCGGTTTCTAGCAAAGCTGTAGCCATGATTACCCATCTTCTCCCTCTTCAAATACAACCTTAACCATAGCCCTACAGCTGGCCAGATGTGATCCTGTTGGCTAAAATGAGATCTTTGTGTATTAACCTATGTTGAGCTATGTGGTAATTCAGGCTGTACATTTTTATCCCAGTAGGGAGTCTGGCAATGGAGAAAGTCTCAGTGGAAAGATTCCCTCGTTCAGAGAGAGAAGTTAAGCCACTCTCCTGGCTCCCTGGGCTGGAATACGTGGGGCCAACAGGACTCACTAGGCCGGGAACCCCATAATTTGGGATCAGTCCACCTGCATTTGAACCCAGGCTCTGATGCTCGCCTGGTCTTTGACCTCAATAAGTCTCTCCATTTTGTTTTATTAAGCTACTTTTTAGTATTATGACAATGAGGCTATTATTCCAAAGTATGTTGACGGCTTTTAAAACATTGGAAAAGACCGATAGAATACCCTGAACCCTTCCTTCAACACTCAGAGATAGCAGCTCTTCATGTTTGAGTGTGACATCCTCCAGTCTTCTCTTTCTATGCCAGGATATAATTATTTAACTGCCTTGTTTTCTCCTTTATTGTCGTTTTCCCCAGAAATATGAGCTTATATTTTTCAGTTAACTTCCTGTTGTGAATATTTTTATTTGTCATAAAATCATGTTTCTGTGAATCCTGGGAGATTCGGTAATAGTTGCAAATACGTGAAGTGATGGGCAAAAAACAATGAATGCCTACTATCCACATTTCTGAGAATAAAATAACAAGAGCTGAGTTAAAACGTAGTAGAAAAGGTGATCACAAGATTTTGGTAAAGAATTCACGGAGGAGGCTGGGATTACGTTTAACACACAACAAATATCTGGATTAAAATCCTTAAAAGCGTGAGTGTACTAAACAGCTTCTGAGGAGCTAGGAGGGTACGGAATCTTTGGAAGTGTTTGTTAGGATAGATAATGGATTATGACAGACACTAGTCTGTCTTGGAGATTCCAAAACAATTCTGCCTGGAACGGGAGAGAGAACTAGGTCATCTTTCAAGGCCTCCACCAAGTCTGTGATTCAGTGATTTGTCTGAATAATTGATGATGTGAATTGTAGTTACTCCCCGCTCCAGGGCAGACAGTATGCATGAAGGCAGTTGTAAAGAAAACCGTGCCGCAGACGCACCAGTGAGTCATTTAGATGCTGGGTCGTTTCTGCTTGCTCTGCTGTGAGGTCAGCTGCATGTGCTTAAGCAACTTTGCTTCAGGTCACATCCTACGGGACACCCACGTCAGACTACTGCCTACTAATCATAGAACCCTTCTTGTTCCTTTTTTCTCTTTTTCTTAAGCAACAATGGGTCATTTAACAGGACATTTATTTCAGCCCTAAGTTGTATTATCCTTGGTAATTTGCATATACCAGTATTAAAATGTTGCAGACTTCTGTAACTATTGTCTTGATCTAGTGAAAAATAAGATATCTATGTATCTGGAGAGAAGTCTGTTCTCCGGAGGCGGCCGAGCACTTGCGTGCACTGGATGAACGGGAATAGGGCTGCATGAGGGCTGACCTGGATTTGACAACGGCACCAGGAGGAGGCCGGTGTGCTGCCCTGAACAGTGGCCCTTGTGCTAAATACGAAGCCTCTCTCTCCCACAGGCACAGCCCGTCACCTGCGTCTGATTTTTGCTCCTCATTTTCTTCAATTTTCACTCTATTTATAGTTGAGAACCTTCCATTTCCCCCTGGTTGAAATACATTAGTTGCCATGGAAACTGCGATTCCCCCGTGTGGATGGAGCCGAATGACACCTACAATTGCAGAGCATGGTTGGCGTCGCCAGGGCTGGGAAACGGGCATCGTGGCTGGAGAGGGCGCTGAAGGGCACAGATGGGAATAATGACAGCACACAGCACAACCGTCAGGGGCGGATGCAGCACCCCTGGGTCAGAAGTCGTGGAAGAAACCACAGGTAACCGAAGCCTCCCATGCCCCACACCACACGGAGGGGCGAGTCCCATCATAGGCCTAACCCCTGCAGGGTTCTTATTTTCAGAAAATAAAAACTGGAGCTATAGCTGGTACTTGCAAAAAAAAAAAAAATGCATTTTCATTTTGATAACGTACTAAAATCATTGTATTTTCGAATGAATTTTTTTTGCACTTCTGTATAGGGATGATATCCCTCTTGCCACGTATTTGAGTTCTTCCTGACATAAGAGAGAGTTTAGCACACAGCCCTGAACCTCCCCCTCTTGCCTGCTCTTTCTTGGGACACCGGGCTAGATGGGAGAACAAAGGGTCCGTGTGAGAGTGCCACCGAATTCAACGGGGAGTCAGCAGGTCTCCAACGCGGCACAGCAGGCCTGTCCCGACCCTTCGGCCTCAGCTCTCTGGTTTCCCCAGGTTAGGTCGTTTCTGGAGTCGGCGTTGACCTTCTTTTTGCGTCCTAACCCAGCTCCTCCATCCCATGGTGTCCTTTTCTGATCTGTATTCTCGTTCACAAGTGGGTCCCGGAATCTTACAACAGCTGGGCAGCAAAACATGGACAAACGCTATCCAACGGACTCCCACCTGGAAGCTACAGCTACGCCAAGGGAAGCCCTTCTTTTATTTTATTTCATCTTTTTTTTATATTTTTAATTATTGAGACAGAGTCTGGCTCTGTCGCCCAGGCTGGAGTGCAGTGGCGCGGTCTCCGCTCACTGCAACCTCCGCCTCCCAGGTTCACGCCATTCTCCTGCTTCAGCCTCCGGAGTAGCTGGGACTACAAGCACCTGCCACCACACCCTGCTAAGGGAAGCCCTTCTCATACGACCTCAATCCCCATACATTCCTTCTCCCTGGAGACGTCAGTTCCACGTTCCAGCGTAGATAATTGCTCATGCACCATTTGTTCCTGTAAATTTAGCACAATCAACGCTCTCACTCAGTGGTTTTCTCTTTTCCTGTGATGTTTGCTTTATAGACTATTTGTAGTCCTATTTCATCTACACCTTGTTCCTCAGAATTCAGCACCTTGTCATGAAACCCTCCTACCCTTGACTCCTCCCCTGTCCTGTCTCAGATCTTGAGTCTACAATCTTCCTACAGGAAGGAAGGCAAAGGTGTGTGTTTTAAAATTCTTAATATGACTCTACGTCTAAAAGAGACATTCGTTTCTGTTGATTAATTGGAGAGAGTTTCTTCTGAAATATCGGAAGCGCAGCACCCACCAGCTGTGCCGCTTGAGGTGGCAGTAGAGGAGGCTGTGGGGAGACAGGAACTGTACTCAGCACTGTCTCCGCGCACAGGAGCACAGAGTGTGCGCTACACACAATAACCCATTTAATGTTTGCAGCCAGGCTCTAAGAGAGGGGGCTATTTTTGTCCCTATTCATAAATGGGGAAAAAGTCCTGAGACTTTGCCAGGATCCAAGGGGAAGTTCCCCCTCTGAGCTCTAAAGCTTCACTGAAAATGAACTGACAATAGGCAGATTAACAGGAGGAAGAGCATACACATTTACTTAATGTGCATAAGCACAGAGGAATCCCAGGAGAATGATTACCCAATAACCCAGCCAGGTCCACACACTTCTATACTCTTGGGATACAGTATAGGGGAAGAGAAGATGGGGAAACCTTGATAATTTTTGAGGGGTAGTAAGTAGTTTTCAGAAGGAATGGCTGGACCCAGTGCTCGGACACTGGACGATTCTCTTTGGAGGCTGAATGGAACCAGACGGTGAACACTGGTTTGGAAGAAAGTTGAGCTGAGCTCCAGGTGTGGTGTTTAATTTTCAGTCTCTTCCTCTGTCACATGAGAGATAATCTTCTCTGGTTAATTAAATTTCTGGGAAAGGACTGAAGGCAATTGTGTTCCCCTTTGCGGGGCTGGTATCTAGGTAGAGAAGGAAGCTTCGGAGAATGGCCACTTCCTGTGCATAAGGAGAGACAGAGGCCTGAGAGGCAGGAGCTGGTGGGAGGGCAGAGAGACTCAAGTCAAAGCATCGGGTTTGGGCTTTGTTCTCGTTCTGAGCACCGGGTTTGGGCTTTGTTCTCTGAGTCCCAGCCATTGTTTAACTCCTGCAAGGTGGGCAGCCGGGACCGTCTGTCTGACTCCCACACTCATCTCTCCGCACCTGCCTGGTGTTCAGCCTCTTCCTGGAAGCTGCAGAGTCAGGTGGCTTCATCCATTTCTCCATAGACACAAGAGCATCTAGATGGCTCCACACCTTTCCAGCATCTCTCTCCTTCCCTGACAGGTCTTAGTCTGTTTATTTTGGCCTCTGTTTATTTCCTGAAATCTGGAAGTTAATTCCTAAGTTGACAGTGAGAAAACACTGGTAAAAAGCAGCCCTAGGCAGCGTCATTTCATTCTTGGCCATGGTTTCCCCTCTTTCTTCTTTTCCTTTTTTTTTTTTTTTTTTGAGGTGGAGTTTATCTCTGTTGCTCAGAGTGGAGTGTGGTGGCACGATCTCAGCTCACTGCAACCTCTGCCTCCTGGGTTCAAGTGATTCTGGTGCCTCAGCTTCCCGAGTAGCTGGCATTACAGGTGTGAGCTACCACATCTGGCTAACTTTTGTAATTTTAGAGGAGACGGGATTTCACCATGTTGGTCAGGCTGGTCTCGATTTCCTGACCTCAAGTGATCCACCCACCTCGGCCTCCCAAAGTGCTGGGATTACAGGTGTGAGCCACCGTGTCCAGCCTCCCCTCTCTCTTCTAACTTCTTGCTTTACGGAGCTCTTGTCAAGGTAATAGGGTGCTTGGCAGACCTGAAGGAGATGTTCAGCCATGTGGCTGTCTTTTTAGGTAGTGCCTGTCATTGGAGCAACTACATCATTAGCAGACAGTCATAGAGATAAAAATAAAAAATACAAACCCTTACTTAGGTCAGTAGGGAGAAGGCACATGGCGTGTCTGTCAGTCTGTGTGAGAAGCGCCTGCAGAGCAGACCTGAGATTCTGTCGCTGAAGTGGGTGTGTACCGTGTCTTGGTACAAACGCCGGCTCCGGGGGAGATGCAATATGTGGTTAAGAACAAGATTTATTATACAGATTAATTATGTAAGGAAGAGGGTAGACCTACATTGCTCTCTGGGTAAAGGATAGACTTAGGCACTGATCAGAAACGGTCTCTGTTTACCGAAATTCCTTCTTTGCACACAGAGCTGTGTAGTGAAAATGCCCGTCCTACACAAATAATTTGTTATAACAAAATGAGCCAGTTAACTCGTCAGCTGAAATCAACCTAATTTGGGTTAAAAATTCTTCCTTTGTGTTTTTTTTCTTTCCCCCCCTCCCCCTCCTCAATTCTTCCTTTCCTAAAAGGATCTTGTTACTTGATAAAAATCAAATTGGCCCCACGTTGATTTATTTGGTCATTGGAACATGGAGACTTTTGCCAACATAACTATAGAACCTCTGTTTTTGTTTGATTTTATGACAGGGATGGGGTCTCACTACGATTGCAGGTGTGAGTCGCCATGCCCAACCAAAATCTCTTCATAGATGCGAAGTTTGGGAAGATGTGCCAGGTCCCAGATTCACCTCCCGTATGACTCCGGGGTCAGGAGTAGGTCCCCTGAGAGCCCCAGCCACTGGACTTCACAGGCAGCTAAAATGAAGGAAGAGGCTGGAAAGTCAGGGCCACTGATTTGCTTCAGGAAAAAAAAAAAAAAAAAAAAAAAAATCAGAATTCTTAAGCTTACCACCACTATTTGATAAGAAAAGACATGCTAATGAATAATTAAAAGGAATGCTTATCAGGGATCTGCCAAGCTTAGAAAATTGAAAGAATTATGCAGGTAACAAAGCTGCGTGTATTTTAACAAGGGCAGTAGAAACACAAGAACAGACGCATGCTAAGTCGGAAGAAGAAGGAAGATTCTAGAATTGTGCAAGACAGGCCTGCACTGCTGGGGACCCAGATTTGAAGAGGGTGGCCCCAGGGGCCACACAGTCTTTGCAGATGCCTGGACCGGGGTCGACTCTGCGTCTTCCCTGGGGGGGCCGCGGTGCCACAGTCTTTAATTTGCTCATTGATAAAACATTTTCTAAGGTTAGTTCCTATATTATTTTAAAAAGTGACAGGTTAGGGAATTGAGGCTAAGGCGGTTGCTTCTCAATCAGCTTTTCTCGACAGCACAGCTGATAAAACATAGGATATGGTCCTAAGATGAACTGGGTCTAAGTCCCTGAACTATCGCTGAGGGGCCATCAGCTGTTCACAGAGGGAGTCACTGAACCCCTTGCCTGGCTTTTGCGTCTCACAGGTGTGTGTGTGTGTGCTGGGGGCTGTCTCAATAATGTCCACTTCACCAGCATCAATGTAGAGATTAAACTCGCTCACAGGGAAGTCCTAGCAGAGTCATTGTTGACT
Source organism: Piliocolobus tephrosceles (assembly GCF_002776525.5). Taxonomy (NCBI): domain Eukaryota; kingdom Metazoa; phylum Chordata; class Mammalia; order Primates; family Cercopithecidae; genus Piliocolobus; species Piliocolobus tephrosceles. The sequence goes on along the minus strand of NC_045442.1, from coordinate 128,067,347 downwards.
GTAAGTGTTCAGTCAACCAGAGCTGTTTTCATTACCACTCTAATTTCCACAGCTCAGGAACATAAAGGAATAACACGGAATTATACGGACAAAGGTGTGGAGCCAGTGTAGAAAAATCACTGGGCCATCAAAGACGCCCCAAATAATCATTTATTTCTGAGGACACTGGAGGTAAAATACTCCAGAGCCTCTCAAACTTTTCCACCGCGGGGCCGTAGGCAGCATGGAGCAGAGCCAGCTTCGGGCAGGGACCTGGCCTTGGCACAGAGTCCTGGGCTTGGAGTAATGCTCTGCCTCCCGTGTCTCGAGATTCTTTTTTTTTGAGACGGAGTCTCGCTCTGTCGCCCCCGCTGGAGTGCAGTGGCCGGATCTCAGCTCACTACAAGCTCCGCCTCCCGGGTTCACGCCATTCTCCTGCCTCAGCCTCCCGAGTAGCTGGGACTACAGGCACCCGCCACCTCGCACAGCTAGTTTTTTTGTATTTTTTTTTTTAGTAGAGTCAAGGTTTCACCGTGTTAGTCAGGATGGTCTCGATCTCCTGACCTCGTGATCCGCCCGTCTCGGCCTCCCAAAGTGCTGGGATTACAGGCTTGAGCCACCGTGCCCGGCCGTGTCTCGAGATTCTTAATGCCTTTTGAACAAGGAGCTCCTGTCTCCCCTTTGCTTTGGGCCCTCTGGATCATGTGGGCTGTACTTGCAGGGCAGAAGATTGTGCTGACTCCGGATGAGACTGTGGCTGCTGGGACTCCCTGGCCCCTGGAATCTGGGTTTGAGAAGCATGGGCTTTAGCTTAGGGCGGCAGAGTTAGCAAATGAAAATACAAACATTGCACAGGACGTACTTCTACTGAAGTCACCATCCACCCTTTATCTGAAATTCAAATTCAGCTAGGCATCATGCCTTTTCAGATAAAGAAACCCAGGCACTCAGGTGAGCGGCTTGGTCAAAGTGACTAGTAAGAGAAGGGACCACATTTGAATCTGGTTGTCCGGCTGAGACACCAGCTTTTTCATCTCAGTGACTGATAAGAGACTTTGCAAAGATGTCAGAGTTGGATAAAAGCTGACCCGGAAGCAGTAGCAGCCCCAGCCAGCTCATAAGTCCTGCAGGCCTCTGCCAGGTCCGACTTAATGATCCCCTATGAGCTGAAGAGACAGGTGACGTCTTTCGTTTATAATTATTCCAGTTGGCTTTGTGAAGATGTCCTTGTGTTTTAGAAGAAAACATATCCAAGTACAGGAAGAGTCACTCTCAGAATGATTTACTCAGGCAGAGCTTAGGTGAGGATTACTGAATGTAGCAGAAAGTGGAAGTAAATTCCTTTCCAAATACCTCAGGATCAGGAAAATTCAAACAAAGCATTTGGTTTGCCTTTTTGCTTCTGAGGCTGAAAACTGCGTATGTTTAAAATGAAAGGTAACCCAACAATTCCGGAGTCATTTGAACTTAACTCATCAATGCGTTAGTTTGTCAGTGGAGGTCCAAGTAAATATTTAGAGCAGGGATGTTCAATCTTTTGGCTTCCCTGAGCCACATTGGAAGCAGAAGAATTGTCTTAGGCCACACATAAAATATGTTAACATTCACAATAGTTGATATGCTAAAAACATTGCAAAGAATCTTATAATGTTTCAAGAAAGTGTACCAATTTTTGCTGGGTGTCATTCAAAACCATCCTGGCTTACATGCAACCCACAGACTCTGGGTTGGACAAGCTAGTTTTAGAGCTTTTTGGCTAAAAACATACACACACATTTTTTAAAAAATGATTTTATGGTACCATTTAAAAAAATTTCTTAGAGAACTACACACACATCTTTCTGCTGAAGTGTTCAGGTGTGAGCCCATGACATCCCTGCTTTGAGGCCCTGGGTCTTCCAGTGTGGTCTTGCAGACAGGACACCTGCCCACGTCTCCTGCTGTACAGGAGGCCATGGCATTCCCTAATCCTCCACCTGTGGCTGGGCTTCCTAAATGTGGCTGTGGTTTTTCTTTCCTTTTGTGTCTTTGCTCATTCCACTTTTCTGAGATACTTTCCAAGTTCAACCAAACTCAGGGCTTAACTATCCAACATATGCAAAAATCCACCTCCTAACTGAAGTTGAGTTGAAATGTGAGTACTTCTGAAACCAGCTGAGTGGCATGTTTCTAACAATGACTCTTATAATTCACTTGATATTTGAATATTTTTTCTGTAACTTTTTTTTGGCAGGAGGGGCAGGAGGGAGGACAGAGTCTCTGTCACCCAGGGTGGAGCCCGGGCTGGAGTGCAATGGTGCGATCTAGGCTCACTGCAGCCTCCACCTCCTGGGTTCAAACGATTCTCCTTCCTCAGCCTCCCGAGTAGCTGGGATTACAGGTGCCTGCCACCATACCCGGCTAATTTTTGTGTTTTTAGTAGAGACAGGGTCTTGTCCTGTTGGCCAGGCTGGTCTCGAACTCCTGACCTCGGGTGATCCACCTGCCTCCGCCTCTCAAAGTGCTGGGATTACAGGCATGAGCCGCTTCATCTGACCTTTTTCCGTACACTTTTGAAGATGATTGAAACATTTAAAATAATTGTGTCTATTGGACAGATACAACAATGGGTTTTAATAATGTTTTAGAGAGTTGACGGGACAAATTTGTACTGAGTGTTTAAATATCTGTAAAAATGTGTAAATATTTAGAAATATTGATGTTTAATATTGAAAGGATATTAATTGTTTAACAGATTATAAGATGAATGAATTGAGCATTAAAAAAAGGTATCACCAATAGTGCTGGTCTCTCGGCTGTATCCGATAATCTCAGTTAACAAATAAGGCAGATGCATAGAAAATTGTTGTGGATTTGTCAGAAGACGGAAAGTGGCAGGTAACTGAGCCTGAATTGGACCCAGCCACAGATGCAAGTGTTGCTATGACAGGTTTTGGAAACCATTTACTGTGGAAACTTGGTGTGCCAGGGAGATTGACAAATGTTCTATAAGATAGAGTGTAGGGATCAAGTTCATTTGGAAAATGCTGACCGCTACATCATCTCTTAGGGACACACGAGGCAATCTGGCGTATTAAAGATTGTGAGAAGTCCTGTCTGAGCCAATAGAAACACAAGGCAAATCACAAGTACCACTAAAATCTCCTCATAACGACACTGATAAAAGTAAAAAGGGAATAGATAAAATCAATTTTAATGGTGTATTTAACCCAGTGCATTCAAAATGTCGTCACTTTACTATGTAACCAGTAGGAACACGTCCGTGAGGCATTTTTGACTCCTTTTTTCATGTCAAGACTAAGAAATCCAGTGTCCGTTTTTGCATTTGATGAGCATGTTTTTTTTAAAAACATTTGTTTTTGTAGAGATGGGCTCTCACTCTGTTGCTCAGGCTGGCCTTGGCCACCCAAAGAGCTGGGATTACAGGCATAAGCCACTGCCCCTGGCCTTATGAGCATCTTAATTCAGACCAGTATGATTCACAAGACACCCTGGCTCCATGGCCATGTGTAGCTGGGACCATGTGTGGGGCAGGACAAGTTTTCTTGAAGAATTCTGTTCAACAGCATTAACCTCCACCATGTCATATATGCATCTGTCTTTGGAAAGATCCCCCATTCCCAGCACAAACATATACATAAACATATACTTTTTTTTTTTTTTGAGATGGAGTCTCGCCTTGTTGCCCAGGCTGGAGGGCAGTGGTGTGATCTCAGCTCACTGCAACCTCCACCTCCTGGGTTCAAGCAATTCTCCTGCCTCAGCCTCCTGAGTAGCTGGGATTACAGGCGCCCGCCACCACGCCCAGTCAATTTTTGTATTTTTAGTAGAGACGGGGTTTCACCATGTTGGCCAGGCTGGTCTCAAACCCCTAACCTTGTGATCTGCCCGCCTTGGCCTCCCAAAGTGCTGGGATTACAGGCGTGAGCCACCACGCCTGGCCAGCACAAATGCATTTTTGAATTGGAACACCTGGTGACACATCACCTCACCAGGCCTGACGATACACAGAGTCCATTTTTGGGGAGGTCGCTGTGTGTCAGGGACACGTGTGAAGTGGACACTGATCTTCCAGTCTGCCCGGCGCCTTCCCGTGTAGCCCTTTGCTCTTTAAACATCAGGTACTTTGCTAAGAAACTCGGTGCCATACAGCTGTCTCCAGGTATCCCTGGGGTCTGGGAACGAGCTCCCTGCTCACCCCAGTTACTGGCTGTGTGATCATGGTCTACAACAAGATGAATGTCTCGCTGTTCTCATGCTATTTAATATTTTATTTATTTTTCTCTGATAGGAATGACAGCCCGTAAGAGGATGTGCTCACCATGAAGCGAGGAAGCTGCATGCAAAGCACATGGAGCTGCTGTCTCTGCAGCTGGGAGGCCTGGTGCAGGGTCTTGCTGTAACCAAGGGCTCCGGGCGGAGGATATGGAGAGACGTGCATGCTCAGCTCTCTGTGCAGTTCGTGATTCATGAGACACCCAAAACACAACGGTCTCCTGTCTAAATGGAATTAACTCAGTCTCACTCACAAACATCAGGGAGGGACCCACCTCACAAGCAAATCCAGACTATCTGAGAACTGGCGACTCTCTCACTATCTGAGACTATCTGAGAGTGTCGGAAGAAAGCTGCATGTGATGGGCCTCTCTGGAAATTATCTGAGGTTTCCTTTAAAACACAGTCCTTGAGGTCTACTGAAGGCAAGGAGGCTGCGCAACCAGCAGATGCCAAGGAACCTGATCTCAGACCTGATGCAGTTTCTAAGATGGTGTGGGGAGGCGGGGAGGGGAATACTGAATAATAAGATTACTCAGAGCTACTAACGATCCTGATTCAGTAATTTTCTGCTTAAAAAGGCACTTCGACCTTTTCCAAACCCAGATGTATGCATCTTAACAGAAGGTCGTTCCCGTGCACAGCGAATGCGGCCTAGATTTATAAGAGAAACTCTGATAGATTTCTCAGCTGAGTGAGAGGGATGACACTGCTCCTATTTATTGGGTAAATGATCTATTTTATATGTACATGCACATAATGCATAAATTACACAAAACAGTCTCAGCATGGTTAATGAACATGCCTGAAGGCTAATAAAAAAAGTGCTTAACTAGTTATTTTATTTTTTTCTCCTTTATATATAACATCATTTTACTTAATAGCATAAATCAAACTGAAAGACCATCTATATTAAAACTTAAATAACTTTTCGGGCTATGTATAGGCATAAAATGAAGTGTCTGGGGTAGAAACAGCGTTCAGATTGCCCTGAGATGAAAGGTTTACCTGCAATCTGTATTTCTTTTTCAGGATTCCCTCTTACTTAAGATGAGTCTAAATATTAAAGAATATTGCAATTATTTAGGGGTTTTGCTTTTTCTTCATGGTCAGTGTCCGTGGGGCTTATCAACGTTGTGAACACACATTCACACTGAGAGGTGATGTGAGCATTAGACACACAGGATTGAACTACAGTTCGGCCAGTAACCAGTGGTGCAATCTAGCCGAACTCCGTGAGTGTGTCTCAGTGTCATCTCTAAAATGGGAACACCAGCATGGCCACTCTCCATTTGGCGAGAATCCAGTGAGATAGATGCAAACCACCAGCACCAGGCTGACAACTGGTTAACCATGCAAATGCATGCCAGCTGCAAACCATGGTGAGCAGCAATGCAGAACCTGAATTGTACGAGCAAGAAGTTCGAGTGCCTGTAGGCTGACTACCACAATGGCCACATGGAAAATATTACTTATAACAAATATTCAGTGAGCACATGAAAATACGTTCAACGTCACTAATCATTAGAAACGTACACATCGAAACTACTGGGAGATAGATACTACTTCTCATATATTAGGCTATAGAACTAGGTTGGCTACTATTAAAAAAAAAACCAAAACACCAAAACAACAAGTGGTGGTGAGGATTCAGAGAAATTGGAATCATGTTGAGAAATAGGTGCGTTATTGGTGGGAATGTAAAATGGTGCAGCCTCTGTGTCAAAGGGCAGTTAAAAAACTAAATGTAGAATTACTGGATGATCCAATCATCTCACTTCTGGATATACACCCAACAGCACAGAAAGCAGGGTCAGGAACAGACTTTTGTGCACCTATGTTCATAGTAGCATTATTCACAACAGCCAAAAGCTGGAACCAACTCAAGATCCCGTGGTTGCCAGGGACTGTGGTGGTGGAAATGGGAGTTAGTAATTAATGGGGACAGAGTTCTAATTTGGGATGATACAAAATTCTGGAGCCAGATGGTGTTCGTGTTTGCACAACAGTGTGAATACGCTTAATGCCATTTAACTGTACATCTAACGATGATTAAGCTTGTACCTTTTATGTTGTGTATATTTTGCCACAATTTGACAACGACGCAAAGTATAATGAAGTTTCTTCATGTTTCAAAATACTGAGCAGTGGGAAGCTTCTTTTGAGTTTTCTCAGTGGCAGCCTCCCTCTTCATTCACATGTTAATTCGTTCATTCATAAAGACTGTCCTGAGCTCCTGTCATGTGGCAGATACTACAGTAGACGTGAGGTCCAGAAATAAACATAGTGCAGGGTCTGATCTCCCCAATCTAGAGTCTAGAAACGAAAATAATCCCAGGAATAGATTAGCGCGGGATCACACTGCCAGTGCAGTTCACAGAGGGAGCGTTTGTAAGATATTGAAAAGGTAAAAATAGAGAAGCAAAGGGATGAGAATAGAAAAAGTGACAGAAGAGAAATACATTTTATGTAAAATCAATAGGTGACCATAGACATCCCATTTTTTCCTGTTACAAAAAATAACTGGATTTCTGTTACCCCTTCTGCCATTTGATTTAAATTTTCTATTAACAAAGGTTCCCTAGATTGCTAAGGATACTGAAGGTGGTGTAACCTACTCCTTACAGTGTCTTGCACATGGGGAAACTGAGGCTCATGAAGTCGAAAGGCAGAGTAAATGTTCACACGATTAAATTAGTGACAGACATGTGTCTAGAATCCAGGTTTTCAGAAACTGACAGTTTCCTTATATTACAGGGCTTTTTCCAAGCTGGCCAGACACCTGTTCCCAGTGACCCAGAACTTATTGATGTGATCTCATATTTACGGAGCGCTATCAATGAGCTTTTCAAATTATAGTTACATCATTAAGACCTGCTTTTTATTAGGGGGTTAGGCACATTTTCTTATTTCTGTAAGGGCAAAGGACTTCATTCTGGTTAGAAAAGATAGGCAAGGTCTGGGCTCCTGACATAAAGTTCAGACCCACTTACTGGAATGTAAATCTGCCCATTCGTTTATTATGCATCCATTTAACAAGCAGGCAACACGTACATTGTTGACTATTAAATGCAGCTGGGATGTAGGAATGAAAGGGATGGGCGTAATTTTGCCCTTAAGAACCTTACAATCTGGTGAAAGTAAATTCTACCTTTCTAATTGGCTACTTGAACATAGGAATTGGAAGAGGAAGCAAGCCAGCTGCTGTCAGGAAATCAGAACAGATGTGCCCAAACAGAGTTCATCCATTTATAAAAACCAAAATCACACACACACAGACACAATCCTAAACCCCAAATACTGCTCGTAAGGGCCGCCATGACACCCAGGAACAGAAACAGGATTTGGAAAGGGTTTTTTAAGGATTCATTAAGAAAAAAATATATTTAAAAGAAATTTTGTTCAATATTCCTAATTTTACTTTATTTTATAATATTTATGGGGAGCACCTGAAAACTGTTGGCTTTAGGACAAATGCAGTTGCTCCTGTCCTGTCATCTCAGCAGGCCAGGAGGCCAAAGTAGGAGGATTGCTTGAAGTCAGGAGTTCAAGAGTAGCCTAGACAATACAGCAAGACCTCATCTCTACAAAAAAATAAAAATAAAAAATTAGCCAGGTGTGGTGGTGTACACCTGTAATCCCAGCTACTCAGGAGGCAGAGGCAGGAACATTTCTTAAGCCCGGGAGTTTCAGGCTGCGGTGAAACATTTCTTAAGCCTGGGAGTTTCAGGCTGCAGTGAGCTGTGATCACACCACTGCACTCCAGCGTGGGTGATGGAGTGAGACTCTGTCCCTAAACATATAAAAAGG
>NC_045442.1:128001674-128059273 GCF_002776525.5 Piliocolobus tephrosceles | reverse complement strand
GCTGGAGTGCAGTGGTGTGATCACAGCTCACTGCAGCCTGAAACTCCCGGGCTTAAGAAATGTTCCTGCCTCTGCCTCCTGAGTAGCTGGGATTACAGGTGTGCACCACCGTGTACATATTTTGTTTGTGTTCAGAAACCATTACAGAAAGGCCTGTCTCTGTCTTCATCTATCCTTGTCTCAGAATGATCTTGCCTGAGGTTGATGTGGTATGAAACTCTTTGTATCCATGGGGACAGTATCAGGGCTCACCTGATGGTCCAGTCTAGGTCCTGGAGGTCATGGCTGCTTCTCTCTCTCTAGTGGAAGGAGAGAGCATCTTGAGCACTGCACCCTCCCTTATGACCCAGCTGTTCAGCGAATGGCAAAAAATGAAAGTAGGAGGAAAACCAGAGAATGCAACATCGACTCATCTCACTTTGCATTTAAAAAATGCACGCAGCTAAGCACAGTGGCTCATACTTGTAATTCCAGCACGTTGGGAGGCTGAGGTGGGCGGATCACTTGAAGTCAGGAGTTTGAGACAAGTCTGGCCAATATGGTGAAACCCCATCTCTACTAAAAATACAAAATAATTAGCCAAATGTGGTGGCAGGCGCTGGTAATCCCAGCTACTCGGAAGGCTGAGGCAGGAGAATCACTTGTACCTGGGAGGCAGAGGTTGCAGTGAGCTGAGGTTGCACCATTGTACTCCAACCTGGGCAAGAAGAGAGAAACTCTGTCTCAAAAAAAAAAAAAAAAAAAAAAAAAAGAAAAGAAAGAAAAAAAAAATGCAGGCACCTATGTAGAGAAACCACAAATAAGACATCATAGCACAGTGGAATTAAGTTATCTGGAATTTCCATCTAGCAAAACACATGACATCCCTGAATTGCAGCTCATGCAGAAAACTCTGCTAAATTCATTTAATTTAATTCACTGGAGGAGGTTTGCAGTCAAGCGGGGTATCCCTAAGGAATTCTCCAGTTTGTTAATGATTTGATCTGTTACTGAAATTCTTGGGTTATTTTTTTAAGAAGCTGTAAAAATGTCATAAAAGCATCATGTGTGTTTTTTGATGTCATTTCAATTTGTCTATAAATGACAGATGTCTCTTGATCCATTCTGACCCAGTGGGTTCTTGTTAAAATTGGATTTTACCATTCTTACCCCTTGCTTGGACTCACAAGGGACTCTGTGAATGCTGCTGGATAAATGTGCCTCCATGCTTTCTAGAACTCTCCCCAGGGTTGGGCTTCTTGGCCCAGATTTTTAAAGTCCCTGCAAACACCATGGTTACTGCTCCTTTCTTCCGAAGCTGATTCCACACATTTGCATGGGGTGGGAACCCGGCACCCAAGCCCACGGCACACGCAGTTTCCTCGTTGAATGCAAGCTGCTTTTCGTCTTGACCACATTCTCCCACTGTATGGCCCATTCTACGCCACGGCCCTGTCTTGGCACCATGGGGATGCCAACGTGAGTCTCGTGGCCCACTCTCATCGGGCACAGTGCCCTGGGATGCTCTCTGTCACCGTGCGCAGTGGGACATGTGAGAAACCCCAACTCGCAGCCTCCTTCCCTGTCTCGGGAATCTCCAGGACCTGCTGGGACAACACAGCGAGATGAAAGTTCGGAGAGGGCGACCGGGCACAGAGCAACCCACCACCTTCTTGGCTGTGTCCCATTTGCCTTTCCAGGCCATGTTTTTTCCCCTGGGAAAAGCCCTGAGGAGGAATGTGCAATGTGTGGGTGTTTTCAGATGGGGACTTTAAACCCATGTCTTTGATGGCTCCATTAGTTATGCTCATGTTGATCCCTCATTTGAAGTGTGAAGGCCGCCCTGCACGGTAAGCATGGGACTGCCACAATGCAGCTATTGTCGCCAGCGTTCTTTAGACCCAAGGGGCCTCGAGCCGCTGGTAGAATGCCAGCAACCACACTGCAAAGTACCTCCTCTCATCTGGGCACCTAAGAGACAGGAGGGATGAAGTTACAAGCAGCTAGCAGCCATCCTCTATCAGTATGATGACTTCTTTACAGATGAGGAATCAAATCTGAGCAGCTGTGGTGCCCAGAACATGCTTGCCATTTAAACAAGGCGCTTTTGTGCAGCTCTTGTTGCTCTGAGTCCTGAGCGCTGAGCATTTTCCCTCTCCACTAACCCGGACACAGCCAATGCGGCATGTTCGCCTGCTTTCCACCCGAACCCAATCGCCTTATTTGTTAACAGCTGACACTGTTCATACAGGATGTACACATATCACTGGAAATGTCTGCTTACAGCTTAAGTGCATGCCAATGGGTTAAGCGTGACATTGTGGCAATATGTTTTCGAACTTTTGTTTGAGCTCTTCTAGAACAAATTGGCCCTTAAGTGAAAACATACAAACAGGAGAGATCCCAGGTGCTTCAAATTAGCAGAGATTTGGCTAATGCCATGGATTTCGGTATATTTGACATAAGCAAAGTTCATTCAATCTGGGGCCAACCTTGTACCTGATGTTAGCCGACTAATCTATCTTAAGAATTCCCCAAGCCCATAACAAAATATTCATTTACAATCTTCAGATGTATCTGCAACCCTTCCCTTCCCCTAGACGGTTTTGATTTTTACTAATTCTTAAAGTTGCATGATTGTTTATGGGCTTCTAAGTTTACCTGTCTCCGTGGTTAGTATAGCGGTGAGTATCCCCGCCTGTCTAAGATTACCTGTCTTCAAATCTTTCCATTGGGAAGTTCAAATGTGAATTCAGCAATGGGGAAAAAAAACCTGTCCATTTTATATATTGAGAACATACATTTACGTTCCTGTGAGTGAATATTAACAAAGATACACGATCCTGACTAATGTAGCTGGATGCTCATTTTACGACGTTAACACGTTCCTGGAGGCATATGAATGGAGGCCTGCTATGGATGTTCAGCCTCATTAAGTGGGAACCCTGCAATTCACAGGCAACAGTGGCAATCATCAGACAAACGAAGCTGTAAGATAAAAACTAGCAGAGTCAGAGCCACAGCAGTACGTGCATCGATGACTCAAAGCTCCCCCTGCATTTCACTCCATAACTGGGTTTACCTTTTCATCATATTATACTCACAGTGACATACCCCTTCTGTGGTACCACTGCTTCAGAGTGTCCCAATTGATGCCTATTCTAAAGGAGATTGTTTGCGATTTAAAGTTGGGGAACCCAGCTTCATATGGTATTGGAAGTCTACTCTTAATAGTCGAACCCAGTGAAATATAAAATCATCCACATTAAGATTTCAGAACACAGAAGAATGCTTCCTAAATTAGAAATATATTCTATAAATGTAGTATTATACTCTTTGCTTTCCATTTTGCTGGTAGGTTCTGCTTTAGTAATACAAATTTTAAAATAGGATTTAGGTAAAGAATCTAAATAAATATAATTGTGCACTGCCTGTAACAGTTTTTTTTCTTTTTTCTTAAGCAATAGAAGAGAATTGCTTTCTCAAGACAGTGCCAGGCAAGAAAATTGTCGCAGAAAACCAAAGCAAAAAATAATCTAAGTGAAAAAAATATATAAATACATTCTTTATAGCTATGGTAAAAGAATCACACTGTTACTTTATGAAAATTCTTTAGAACAAGTTTCACGGAAATTTAATTTTCTAAATTATGGAAACAACTGTAGTACATTAACTGAACAATAATAGAATTTCATATCACCACCCACAAGGATTCTGGATTACTAGAATAAATTAGTGGGTTTTTTTAATCAGAAAGAAAATGTTATGATTATTTTAAAAATATCTATGTCATACTGTAAGGAACCGGCATTTTAAACCTTATGTCTTGTAACTTTATTTCTCTTAGGGCTGAAGCTCAGAATTTTCATTATAAGTCAACTGTTTGGAAAAAAAAAAAGGAAAGCAATGCTCCTTTAATTCCACAACTCTTACCTGCTTTTATTATCTTCAGTGATCTGAGAAAAAAAAAAAAATTCACAAAAATCTTTCCTTCTGCCAACCTTCATTGGTCATAACTGTTTTTTGTTCCAAATCCACACGCTGGGTCATGCACGGTGGCTCACACCTGTAATCCCAGCACTTTGGGAGGCTGAGGCAGGCGGATTGCCTGAGCTCAGGAGTTTGAGACCAGCCTGGTCAACATGGCAAAACCCTGCGTCTACTAAAAATACAAAAAACTTAGCCAGGCACAGTGGTGTGAGCCTGCAGTCCCAGCTACTCTGGAGGCTGAGGCAGGAGAATCGTTTGAACCCGGGAAGTGGAGGCTTCAGTGAGCCGAGATCATGCCACAGCACTCCAGTCTGGATGACAGAGAGAGACTGTCTCAAAAAAAATAAATAAATAAATAAAAAAGATTCCACACGGATCCCTCCTTGTACTAGCATGCCCTGGTACTTTGGAATAACAAAGAAGAAGAAAGAAAAAAAGGAAGTGTGTGGCTGGTGGTGACTTTAGAGATCATCGATTCCAAGACTCTCAACAGGCTCCAAAAGAAATTGCAGCTGTGAAAGCAAGGGGGCTTTGCATACGCGATGGGGAGAGAAGCGTGCAGGGTGTGTGGTTTCGGAGAGCTGGAGCTGCCAAGCCCCTTGGACTTGACTTGCACCTCCAGTGGGTGAGCCCGGGCACGACGGTTCATTTGCCTTTTGGCTCCCCACCTGCCTAATGTGTGGGATGGAGCCCACTCCTCCCAGGGGAGGCCAGACGGGTTAAGGTGCCTCCTGGTGGCTGTGTGGCTCTCGAAAGAGGGAAAGAGATGGGGATAAGAACACTCTCTCTTAGTTCTGTGCTGGCTTGGCAAAGGGAGGATGAAGACAGAACCACTAAATGACGGAGGTTTCCTTCTCTTTGCCTGTTTGATCCGTCAAACCAGTGTCCCCACACTGAACTCACATGCTGAGCTCAGGAGTGTGCAAGGGTCTGAGGGGAAGCAGGGATACCCCTTGTGAAGCCGTGTGCTTCCCTTTTGCCCTTTTTCTCGCAATGCTCTGGAAGGAGGCTTAAAAATAAAAAGAACTGAGATGGGGCCATTGGATTCTCTGGCGCCAAGTCTCAACTCCCAGTGCAGAGAGTGAGATGACCAAGCCATGGCCTGAGAGAGTCTGCTTTGAGAGAGTCAACACCTCAGCTTAGGGTTTCTCTGACTGTCCACCTTGAGAGAGTCCATACCTCAGCTTAGGATTTCTCCCTGTTAAAATGCAGCATGTCCGCCTCTTTCCAAGTTCTCAATCTGGTCCCAGTTCTTCCTACACAAATTCATTTTGGACACCTTGCCAACGGGGACCCCTCCTCCTGGTTTCCTGTTCCTGTCCTCACAACCGCGAGCTGCTGCTGGTGCCTTTGATCAGCCGTTCCACCCCCCTCCTCCGCCCCCCCACCCCGTGAAGTGAACACTCTCCTCAATCCTCCCCATTCAGCCTGGGCAAATCATCGTGTCTTCTTGACATCTTAGACAACTCCAGTCCAAACATTGTCTCTCATCTCTTCTACGTGGTTTGTATTTATGTTATGTACAGTTTAGTGCCGCATATGAAAAATCTGAAGGAATCAATGACTCTAAAGAAAGACACCAGAAAGCAGCTTCTCCTCTCTAGTTTCAGCTACTGCTCTGTGAACCGCAGTCAGATGTGGAAGTTGAAAATTTAATTACTTTTTTTTTTCTGTTTTTTGTGCACCTAAAATATTGTAGACCCTTAATAAATATGTCATTAGAGAAAAAAATGAATGAATGGATAAATGGATAAATGAATGAATGCAAGGCCCATGTTGAGGTACTCTAATTAATTAATTAAATTCAGCTTTTATCTCAAGGAATTTGCAATATAAAAGAGAAGATAAACTCTTTGCAATTTTCTCTTATATAAAACAGAATGGCCACCCTATCATAAATAATCTGGGAGCTGACAGAAGAGAAAGACTAATTATGTCTGCCTCAGAAAAGGCTTCATAAAGAAGACATAATTTGAGTCACTTTTGAAAGACTAGGATTTAAAAGGTGGAAACAGTCTTGAGGAACATTCCAGAAACTTCTGAGAAGTTATAAATGCTGGACAGGAGCAAAGACACGGAAGGCTGTGAGCTCCTTAAAACCGGAGTCTATGTCTTACATGTTTTCATCTCCTCCTCCTCATCTCAGTGCCTGACTGCAGCAGTAACTGTGTGAGGATTTGGTGCTATGTGCAGTATATTTTGAAAAGGTGGGAAATTTGGCTATTACAGGATTTTAGAGAGGTAGGAAATAGTTTCAAAGATTAGGCTGAAGGCAGAAGACCCCGAGGCTCACCTCAGGAACACAAGACATGATTCTGGGGGTGGGAAGGGCTGACTTGCTGGTTCGGTCCTTGTTCTTCCACTCACCTGTTGTGTGACCTTGGAGAAGTTTGGCCACTGCAGCCTTAAGGTTGCTTACCTGTAAAAAATGCATGGAAATGGGTGGGTGGGCCCGTCATGCGCCTGCGAGGTTCTGCTGGTCACCATCTGCTGCTAACTGTCTCTTCGAGGTTCAAAACCACCAAGGAGGGGGTAGGAGGGTGGGGCGTTGCTCTCTCCCCCTGCTTCATGCTCATCCAGCTGTGTGCAGAGCAGCTCCTCCCTGGGCTACTGGAGGCACAGGGCCTCGGCCAAGATGCTGCCAGGAACCCCTGGAAATCGTTCAACTCTCATTTCTTTTTTTTGTTTGTTGTTGTGTTTGAGATGGAGTCTCGCTCTGTCACCCAGGCTGGAGTGCAGTGGTGCGATCTCCGCTCACTGCAAGCTCCGCCTCCCGAGTTCAAGCAGTTCTCCTGCCTCAGCCTCCCTAGTAGCTGGGACTACAGGCGCCGCCACCACGCCCTGCTAATTTTTGTATTTTTAGTAGAGACGGGGTTTCATGATGTTGGCCAGGCTGGTCTCAAACACCTGACCTTGTGATCTGCCCACCTAGGTCTCATTTCTTGGAAAATAAGAAGAGAAACATGATTATAGTAATAATGAATTCCTCTTGGATCATATTCATGTTTATATCAACTTATTTAAAAATATACCTTTTAGTATTTATATAGAGGAACCACCCCCTTCTGTCCCAAAGAAAACATGCCTGGGACCGTGGACATCATGTCACTGTGCTGATCGCTTGAGCTTCTCTTGTGAATCATGTGCTGGTGGCACAGAGTTGAAAAACACTGAAAAGGGGCCTGTCCTCAGGGAACTTCTATCTGAAGGTGTGTAGCTAGGTCGTGCGATTGACTGAGTAGACTCGTAAAACATCACATACGTGCACGGTTTTTGCAGTGAATAGGGTATACTTCTAGAACACCAGCAAACCATGTTTGCCCCTAAAAAGCAAAAGTAGGTTAACATTCAGGTAACCCTGTTGAATCCTCAATCCAGCTGGAAAGGCGAAGCTCCAGCCAGCGTCGGAAAAGTCACTGAAGCTGTGTGCGCGCAGGTGGGTGCACTGGCAGCATCAGACTCACGGAGTTTGCTCCTGGGGCAGCTTCGTGGTTAAAATGCATTTTGGAAAAGAAATGTTCAGAGGTTCTAGGGAAGTGGCAGGAACCCAGTGCTACTAACTAGGCATGTAGTCCGACGTGTCAAGAGCAATTTTATATGGAGTGACTCCCCTTCAGAGGGCGCAAGAAGAAAGTGTTGCTTTTTGCATGAAAGTGTCAGTGCTTGCAACTTACGAAAGACACTGCTAAAAGCAGAGGCTCTATTTTTATTCTCCACAGCCTGGCCACCGCGGTGCCGGGGGCTCTGCTGCCAAAGAGGAAACATGCACAAGTCTGGTCAGTAAATATCACCAGCTAGACAGTCCCAGCTGTTGTTCCAGGATGCGTTTTCTCATTCCTATCTGACAGGTTATCCTTCCCGGAACCGGGATCCAGAGGGTTTTCTAGTGTGGTAACTAGAAAACATAACATAAAGTTTACCATTTCAGCCATTGTTAGGTGTGCACTTCAGGGGCATTAAGTACATTCACATTGTTGTGCAACAAAATCACCACCGTCCATCCCTGGAAAGTGTACATCTTTCCCTAATTGAAACTCTGTCCCCATCAAACACTGACTCCCCATTATCCCTTCCTCAACCCCTGGCCACCCTGCTTCCACTTTCTGTCTCCATGAAATGTGATGACTTGAGGGATATCCTAGGAGTGGAATCATACAGTATTTGCCTTTTGTGTCTGGCTTGTTTCACTTAGCATGCTATCTGCAAGCTTCATCCATGTTCTGGCACGTGTCTGAGCTTCCTTTTCAAGCAGAATAATATTCCACTGTAAATGAATACACGATGTTTTGCTTATTTGTCTGTTGATGGACACTGGGGAGGTTCCCATATTTTGACTATTGCGAATAATATTGCTGTGAGCGTGCCTGTTAGGACATCTGAGTTCCTGCTTTCAATTTTTTTGGGCATATACCCAGAAGTGGAATTGCTGGATCATAAGCTAATTCCATGTTTACTTTGTTGAGAAATGACTATGCTATTTTTATACAGTGGCTGTAGCATTTCCCATTCCCACCAGCACAAGAATTCCAATTTCCCTACTTCCTACAAAACTTTATCTTTTGCTTTTTGTCTTTATAGCTGTCAGCCTAGTGGCTATGAACTGGTATCTCATTGTGGTTTTGATTTGCATTTTCCTAATGACTAGTGGGATTGAGCACGTTTCCATGCATCTGGGCTTTTAACTCTGTGTCTGCTTTGGTTTGGGTGGCTGTTGCTGCAGCAGGAAGTGTGGTCATAAATAGGAATATTCATGCCGGGAAGCTGAGGGAAACTTGAGGGATCACCTAGACCAGCTGATATGGTTCGGCTGTGTGCCCACTCAAATCTCATCTTGAATTGTAGCTCCTATAATCCCCACGTGTTGTGGGAGGGACCCAGTGGTAGGTAACTGAATCATGGGGTGGGGGGGTGGTGCGGGTGGACAGTTACCTCCATGCTGTTCTCTTGGTAGTGAGTGAGTTCTCACGAGATCTGATGGGTTTATAAGGGGCTTTCCCCTTTCTCTCTGCACTTCTTGCTGCCGTCATGTGAAGAAGGACATATTTGCTTCCCCTTCCGCCATGATTGCGAGTTTCCTGAGATCTCCCCAGCCCTGCAAAACAGTGAGTCAGTTAAACGTCTTTCCTTTATAAATTACCCAGTCTTGGGTATTTCTTCACAGCAGCATGAGAACAGACTAATACACTAGCCTTTTACAGCCTTGTGAGATTTTTGGAGAAGCAGCACAGTGGTGGGTGATCTGCTGGGCCTGGGGCTAGGGGAGACTGGCTGCACCTTCCTCTGGCTCCCTCTGCCTCCAGGGTGGGCTCCAGGTCTCCTTCAGGGAATGCTGCTGGAAACTACCCAGCAAGGCCAAGTCCTGATTTTACAGATGGGCACGATATGTGTCTAAGGCGCTATGGCCCGCGAGTGACAGAGCGAGGACTACAGCTTAGGTCGTTAGAGCTTTTTAATTTTCCATGCCAACCACCCCCACTGCCTTCAGAGATGGAGTCAGGCAGAGAGTGCTAAGAGTCAGAGTGGAAAGGAGGACTTCTGCGCTGAGAACACAGAAGGTTCACCACCAGGAATGCTGCCACAGTCTCAGGAGTAATTTGCATCAATTCAATAAACGTTTATCTGGAAACATCCAAGAGTCAGGTATGTCGGAGTATATAGATATTAATAAACAAAGACCTCATCTCATAGATATTCACAGTCACAGAAATAAAACCACAGGCGCTTGCAAACGCTTGGGAGTATGAAGAGGGCAGAGCTGCTGTCTCATGATTGGATCGTGGGCTCAGGGGAACCCTGGTGCATGTGGCATTGGGAGTGACGGGGTGGTCTGGGAGAAAAACAGCAAACCATTCAAAATAATTAAGCTTACTTTGGACAGAGGAAGAGGATCATTCGGTGACAGCAACGTCAGAATGAGAATAGAAAACTGAGGGACGTGAGCGAAGAGGTGTTTACTGGGACATAGGTATGGGCATAGCTGAAGGCGGGGTGGGGTGGGGGGGACCCGGGTGTGGGCATAGCTGAAGGCCCAGGGGGGGTGGGGGGGGCCCGGCTATGGGAATAGCTGAAGGCCCAGGTGGGGTGGGGGGCACCCAGGTGTGAGCATAGCTGAAGGCCCAGGTGGAGTGGTGGCGGGGACCCGGGTATGGGCGGGGCTGAGGGCGAGGCCGGGTGGGGGGGGATCTGGGTGTGTGTATTGCTGAAGGCCCAGGGTGGGGGGACCTGGGTGTCAGTATAGCTGAAGGCCTGGCCGGAGGCGGAGGGTGGTGTTGCTATGTGGAGAAGAGGCCCCGTCTTTCTGTGGGAACCAATGTTCAGAAGTTCTCTAGTAGTTTGTCAAGGACACAAAAGGTATAGAATTCTGTAATGTGTGCTTATAATAGAAAAGAGTTTTAATGCTGAAGAACAAGTGGTCTTTTATTTGCTGTATTTAAAGAATGGCCTTACTGAAATGAGCTGTGCTAATGCAGACACGAGAAGGGGAAGGAATAATATGCTCACACATTTACTAGGGGCAGGGATAAACAGATTTTACAGAATCTTACTGGGGAAGCCTAGAAGATGAAGTTTCTTTATGAGAAAACTGAGATTGTGGCCAAGTACATCACCTACTAGACCCAGGAGCAGATGATTCGTATATCTGGCTGAGCCCAGTGATGTACCTGACTGAAGCTCTGAGTTATGAAAACCCAAATATTAGGACAATCTCATATTTAAATGCAAGCATAGTTTCTCAACAAAGTTGCCTTAATAACCTAGAGAGTGACCCCTTCTCCCTTCCTCTTCTTTCTCCCTTCCTCTCCTTCCTTCCCTCCTTCCTTTCCTTCCTTCCCTCCCCTCCTCTCCCCTCCCTCCTTCCCTCCCTCCCTTCTTTCCTTCCTTCCTTCCCTCCTTCCTTCCTTCCTGTTCTCTAGCCCCTTTCAGGGTGGGAACCTTTAATAGAATGGAATTCTAAAGAACCTGAAGTCTTCAGAAGTGTACAAGACTGGTGTTACTCAATATTTAGTGTTGCTTTTCCAATTTGAAGCCAGGATGCTGGAGGAAGATCCAAGATCCAGGGAATAACTTTGAGTGATTGTAACAGGAGAGAAGAGGGACTCCTGGAGGTCCACATGAGGTTAGTTCTGAATGGGCTAACGAGTAAAATAAGAAACAATTTTGCACAATACCTTGAATGCCATTGTGTGTTCATGGTGATCCAATACTAAGACTTTCCTATTGGTAATAGCCTGCATTTATATACCTTCCGAGATGGTAAGGGTGTCCCTAAAGAGTTGCTTGTGGATGTTCTAAATAAGTTTTAAGGTACAATGAAGTGTCTGGGGCATTTCTGGCCAACAACACAAGAGAAGGGGTAATGGTCTAGGCAAGGGCAGCATATTCTTATGCTCAGGCATGATGGCTGTGGGTCAGTGTAATGGCTGCCTTGGAAGAAAATTTAAAAATCCTTTAATCCTACCCACTTCTCTGAGACATGGAAAAACCTCAGTATTTCAACACATGAAAACAGCTAAATTCCTTGCTCAGGATCAAACAGCTGCTTATGGGCAGGGCTCTGGTGAGAACCGACGCCTTCTGAGTTTTAGATCAATGCCTTTCCAGTATGCAACCACTCAGGGGCCATTGGTGAAGACCACCCACTCCCCTCTCTCCTGCAATCCAGGTAGTTCCTGTGGTATAGCCTCATCCTCAGGCGTGTTTGAAGCAGGTACAGCTCATTCTACTCTGGAGGACATGAAGAAATTAATTAAGCACCAGCAGCGCCCAACCATCATTTTAAAGAAAATCACCATTTAGATTTTGGGGCTCTCTGGGTGGCCATGAATATGTCTCACCACAGATTATATTGGGTGGTAATTTTCTTCTTGCATGAACAATGATTCCTCCTAGATTCGCTTTACAATCTGGTGAATATTAAATTGTTATTACAGCATCGTTTCTTTCACTTCATTTTATTTTACTACCAAGGTTATGGGCTCAATGTTGTAGTTAAGTTTATTTCACTTACAGCCGAAATCTATTTTGGTCACTTGTTAGCTTTCTCTGTCTTGTTTGTAAATTGGCTTCCTTTTCTGCTGCAAAGGTAGAAGAGGCCAGGGCACAGGCATTAGGCTTGATTTCATGTTTCAATAGTAGGTAGCTTTCTGCTATCTGAATAGTGACCTGATTCTCAGACCCGTCGTATTAGTCCACTCTAGCATTGTTATAAAAAACTACCTGAGACTGGGTAATTTATAAGGCAAGAAGGTTTAACTGGCTCGTGGTTCTGCAGGCTGTGCAGGAAGCATGGCTGGGGAGGCCTCAGGAAACTTATGGTGATGATGGAAGGTGAAGGAGAAGCCGGCATGTCCCGCGTGGCTAGAGCAGGAGGAATAGAGTGAAGGGGGAAGTAGATTTGAAGATTTGAAGATAGTGAGATTTGAAGATCTCACAAGATCTTCAACAACCAGATCTTGTGAGAACTCACTATCATGAGAACAACAAGAGAGAAATCCGGCCCCACGAGCCAATTACCTCCCACCAGGCCCCTCCTCCAATACCGAGGATTACAATTTGACATGAGATTTGGGTGGGGACACAGAAACCAAAGCACCCTGTTCAAGGTGAAATAGTTAAATTCATAGGTTATGTTCCCTTGTTACTTTTTATGTATCCCTAACAGTTGGTGTGTCCTTGCGACTACAGTAATCACATTTCCAGCTCTGCAAATGTGATGCTTTGATATCTGCTCTGCATGGACATACTGGATGCATAATCTTCTGGACCACCCTGTCATGTGCCTGAATCACCTTGCAATGGTTCTGGTCTCCTTCTCCCTACCTCCTCTTCTTGGAAGAAGTTCTGCGAGGTATGCTTTCCACTAGGACGCATCCAGGGGCCACATCTCAACCACCTTTTTATCATACTCTCACACTCAAGACCTCTACCCTATTCATCTGCCCTAATCACCTCACAACCAGATCCGAGATAACTGAGGCCAGTCCCTATGCCCCAGAGCCCCCAGAATTTATTCAAACTAGCCAGACCGAAGCCTGCTAAGCCTGCCTTGCTATGGAAGCCGTAATAAAGGCTCTTGCCAGCTCTCTCCTCCCTCTGCCTCTGGCCTTGGGCTTCCCTGCATGGCCCTGGGGCTGTGCCCACCTCTTTCTCTTGGGATCTGTGAGTAGCAAACCACCTTTCCCATGGTAGCTGATTCCCAGGTGGCTGGCCTCGCCACAACTCAAGTTTTCTATTAATACCCTAGGTTGTAAGACAGCTATGTCTCTTTATTCCAGCAGACATTCTAAATGTACTATCTTTTTGGAAATATCACATTCTTGAGTTATCTTTTTGTTTGTTTGTTTGTTTTTTTTGTTTTGTTTTGTTTTTTAAATACAGGGGAAAGCGCGAACGCAGTTCCCCAGTACCACAAATGATGCAGTCGAGTTTCCCACATTTGGGGAAATCGCAGGGGTCAGCACATCTGGGGTGCAATGGATAAGCCTCGCCCTGGGAAAACCACCTTCGTGATCATGGTTTCTCCCCTGCCAGGTAAGTATTCTTGAGTTATCTTTTTACACAGTTTCACCTTCGTTCACTCATAACAGATCCAATCACTTGATTTGGTAGAAATTTCTTAATGTAGACATCAAATACCATTCATTCTCTTGTCTGAATCTTGTGCTAATCGTATCATTGCAGTTGGAATTTTTGCTGTTTATTTACTTATATTTACTGGCCATAAGCTTTAGGCCCACCCTTTCTTTCTAACCAGTCTATAAAACTGGGGTTCTCTTTGGGTCTCCTACTTCCTTGTTAAGGATTGCAATATTTACTGATTAAAAGAAATAAATCTGCCTAAGTAAAATCTCCTCAGTGCTGGGCCAAATACTTTATTCTCCTTGTAATGTTGATCTTTTCATTTTTTATTTTATTTTATTTGAGAGGCAGGGTCTCACCCTGTCACCCAGGCTGGAGTGCAGTGGAGTAATCATTGCTCACTGCAGCCTGGAACTCCTGGGCTCAGGCGATCCTCCTGCCTCAGTCTCCTGAGTAGTTGGGACTACAGGCATGTGCCATGACACTCAGCTATTTTTATTTTATTTTATTTGTTTGTAGAGACGGTTTTTTTCATGTTGCTCAGGCTGGTCTGAAACTCCTGGGGTCAAACAATCGTCTTGCCTTGGCCTCACAAAATGCTGGGATTATAGGCATGAGCCGTCACGCCTGGCTGATCTCTTTATTTTGTGAATATCTTGACTTCATATTTATAGCTTGTTATGAGCACCTCTGGGTCACATCAATAAATAAGCCCATCAGTCAATGGATCTTGTGCTGTGTTCTGTTCTAGGTTCTTTGGGGAATGCAGGAGAATGATCAAAGTTTCATGGATCTTGTACCCAGGTTAGAAAGACAATGCTAAAACACATGAAATTACAGAAATAATACCAAAATATGATGAAGCACTAAATTATGTGTAATTTTTATCTAACTGCTGCCTGATTTTAGGGATGAAGGTAATCAGGGAAGCCATTAGTTGGGATAATTATTGGGACCTCAAAAACTATTTAGATGGTGACAGACTGCTGGAGATAGACTGATCAGGGTACTTTTTTTTAATCAAATAATTACCAGACCAATAAAAAAAGAGGATAGAAAAGGAAGGAGAAGAGATGAGCAGGAATAGAGATGGGATTGGCGATACTCTATTAGTCCAGGGCTTTGATGGTCTAATTAAAAAATTCCCAGTCATCCTTTAAAGAACAGGGCACACTACAGGCTGCCAATGGTGTGAGTTACTTGAGGAAAACAGGCACTTGCTAAGGGGTAGCAGCCCTGACATGCTGCAGTGTAGCAGGCTGGCTAAGGGGTTTAATCCTAGAGCAGCAGCCCTGATGTGCTGCAGTGTAGCAGGCTGGCTAAGGGGTTTAATCCTAGAGCAGCAGCCCCGATGTGCTGCAGTGTAGCAGACTGGACTCGGGGGCTGATGGCTGGGTCATGAAAACTGCTTTGGTGAGGTCCCTGACCCAGAAAGTTGTGCTAGGAGAGCTTGTTTTTTAAAGCTTTTCCAAATTCAGGCTTCAGCTAGAGTCCTACTCCTAAAGGCCTGATTCTTGTATGGACTTCTCTGGGTTCCCAATGTTTTAATATTTTCTACTTTTTACCTATGGATCTATTCAGAAAGAGCTTAGACTCCTTATCTTTTCTTACCTGAGAGACAGTTCCTTTTTGGGGTGAGGCGTTTAATATGAGAATGCCTCCCAAGTTTATAGTCCCTCCTTCTACTTGTGGTTTAATGGATATGAATTATTTCAAAGGTTGCTGCTTAAATTAGCTTCTTTCTTTACCTTTACAAAATGCTTTCAGAAAACTTTATACTGAAATGTGACTAGAGATTTTAAAATGAGTGAGCCTTGATTTTGCTGGCCACACAGAAATGCACGTTTCTCTTTCACAGGTTTGTTTTAGGGGTTGATATGGTTTGGCTGTGTCCCCACACAAATCTCATATTGAATTATAGCTCCCAAAATCCCCATATGTTTTGGGAGGAGTCCAGTGGGAGGTAATGGAATCGTGGGGGTGGGTCTTTCCCATGCTGTTCTCGTGATAGTGAATAAGTCTTATGAGATCTGATGGTTTTATAAAGGACAATTCCCCTGCACAAGCTCTCTCTTGTCTGCCACCATGTAAGACATGACTTTGCTCCTCATTCACCTTCCACCATGATTGTGAGGCCTCCCCAGACATGTCAAACTGTGTGTCCATTAAACCTCCTTGTCTTTATAAATTACCCAGTTTTGAGTAAGTCTTTATTAGCAGTGTGAGAATAGACTCATGCAGTAAGTTGGTACCAGGTAGTGGGGTATGCTATAAAAATACCCGAAAATGTGGAAGCAACTTTGACACTAGGTAACAAGCAGAGGTTGAAACAGTTTGGAGGGCTCAGAAGACGACAGGAAAATATGGGAAAGTTTGGAACTTCCTAGAGACTTGGAGAACTCAGAAGACAGAAAGATGTAAGAAAGCTTGAAACTTCCTAAAAACTTGTTGAATAGGTTTGACCAAAATTCTAGTGATATGGACAATGAAGTCCAGGCTGAAGTGGTCACAGATGGAGATGAGGAGCTTGTTGTTAGCTGGAGTAAAGGTCACTGTTGCTATGCAAAGAGACTGGCAGCATTTTGCCCTTGCCCTAGAGATCTATAGAACTTTGAACTTGAGAGAGATGATTTAGGGTATCTGGCAGAAGACATTTCTAAGCAGCAAAGTGTTCAAGAGAAAGCAGAGCATAAACATTTGGAAAATTTTCAGCCTGACAATGTGACAGAAAAGAAAAACCCATTTTCTTGGGAGAAATTCAAGCCT
This sequence comes from Piliocolobus tephrosceles, assembly GCF_002776525.5. Classification (NCBI taxonomy): domain Eukaryota; kingdom Metazoa; phylum Chordata; class Mammalia; order Primates; family Cercopithecidae; genus Piliocolobus; species Piliocolobus tephrosceles. The sequence continues at coordinate 128,042,959 of NC_045442.1, read as the reverse complement.
GCTGCAGAAATTTGCACACGTAACAAAGAGCCAAATGTTAATCACCAAGACAATGGGGAAAAAGTTTCCAGGGCATGTCAGAGACCTTTGTGGCAGCACCCTGATATCACAGGCCCAGAGGCCTAGGAGGAAAAAATGGTTCCCTGGGCCAGGCTCAGGGGCCCCTTGCTGTATGCAGTCAAAGGACTTGGTGCCCTGCCTTCCAACCACTCCAGCTGTAGCTAATAGGAGCCATGGCACAGTCTGAGCTGCCTTTGCTCCTCCTTCACCTTCCACTATGAATGTGAGGCCTCACCAGCCATGTGGAACTGTGAGTGCATTAAACCTATTTTTTTAAATAAATTACCCAGTCTTGGGTATGTCTTTATTAGCAGTGTAAGAACAAACTAATACAGAGGTGTACCCTGAATTTAGCATTGAACACCTCTGCATTGCAAGGCAAATCAAAAGCATATTCACAACAAAGAACACTGTGTATGGGGCTGGTGTTGATGAATGTCTTGTTCCAGTTGATCAATGTGCCATTGCTCTACAAAACTCAAGTCAGTGAAAGAGTTAGTTAACTCCAATTGTATCCCTTTTCCCAAATACATATCCAGTTAGAACAAGTCTTTCTAGAAGCACACAGAGGAAATATTCCAATCAGAGCATAGGAAATAGGCATTTAACTCTCGTTAGCAATAATGGGGAATGATGCTCTGAACCTGTCAGTGGAGAGATTTATTCCATGAGGAACAGAGTATTTTATCCACCAAGTGCACTCAAGGCCCTCAAGTGACAGCTTTCCTCCCTTTATGTTTTAATTGTGTTTGTTTGGAGTGGCTGATGTATACTCTCACAAGATTGATGAGCCCACACACTCTTTCTCTGTGACAATGGGGACCCTCAGACTAATTCCTTACCTCTGTTACTGCAAAATCTGAGTCAGGACTGACAGCTACCATGGAAACCTGTGGGTATTGAACACTTAACATCCTGGTTTGTAAAGTGAAGGTAATCTGAATTCAATGTCTCTGTCTTCTCCAACTCTCATACATTTCTCTCCTGTAGATGATAAACCTTCATTTTTTTCCCCCTCCCAGAGCCACTGGTGAGATTATTGGTGCTGTTTGGGTTTACCTGACCACCACCATTCCTTACCTGGGGCAGTAGATGAAACCCCAGATTCCACTTGTTCTGAGACTGACCTCTGTTCTAGGTACTTTTTTTTTTTTTTTTTTTAGATGGAGTTACTCTTTTTGCACAGGCTGGAGTGCAATGGCACAATCACGGCTCACTGCAACCTCTGCCTCCTGGGTTCAAGCAATTCTCCTGTCTCAGCCTCCCAAGTAGCTGGGATTACAGGCACCCACCATACCCGGCTAATTTTTTTATTTTTAGTAGAGATGGGGTATCATCATATTGGTCAGGCTGGACTCAAACTCCTGACCTCAGGTGATCTGCCCACCTTGGCCTCCCAAAGTGCTGGGATTATAGGCACGAGCCACTGCGCCCAGCCTATGTTCTAGGTACTTTTATTAATACACACTTTACTGTGGGAGAAGAAAGGAAAAACAGAGACCCAGCAAATAACATGCTTTTGTCCAACAAACAGATCGCTGGAATTCAAGTGGAGATCTTTGGAACCTCAGTCCTCCCTCCAGAGTCGAAAGGGTTATTTGTGAACTTTAAGTTGATCAAGTAATGTAAACTAAAGTTAAAAACTAACCGAAGTGCTAGAAACTAAAATAAACACAATATTGAAGAACAAGCGTCATTATTCATAGCGTCTTTAATATTTCCATAGGCTACTTGGTTTGAAAAAGCAGCCTCCTCTGTGAGCCACTGAGCAGGAGGAAAAGCCAGCCCTGGAAGGACTCTGCAGAGAACAGATCATGGTGTTTAATTTGCCAGAGGCATGTGAGCTTCTCAGCGAGTCCTACAGCCATGGGAGCTTTGCCTTCCCTTAAATGAGCCAGGGGCTGTAACCTCGTCATCGGAAAGGGCAAAGTACAGTCGAAAATTCACATTCGTCATGGAAGGACAGATGACGTTTTGGTGTTAGGAACACTGGGGGAAGTAGGGTGTTGTTGGTATGAAGCAAGATTATTCTGTGTGTTATAACAACAGCAACTCTGGAATTGACAGGGAGACCCAGTGCAGGAGAGAAGGCAGCCAGGCAGCGTCTTTGCTGTTCAGGGAGGTTCTGAGCTGGAAGGGCAATGGAATTAGGTGCAGTGGGAGAGCACGAGCTCGGCCCCCATCTCCTCTCTGTCTTGACCTTTATGTCTTGGTCTCAGTGGTACCCATTAGTTCCTTTGCCAGTGCCCCTTTTGACTGAAGAGCCTGCTGCCTTTCACTTTCAGTAAGTCTCTTTGCCGAAATGTGCTGATTAACTCACCCTGTCTTCTGGTGTATTGGGCAGGTCTACCCAAAGGAGGGATTGAGATAAGGTTCTGGATATGTCAAAGTCAATGGGAGGTTCAGTGATCATTCGTAAATTGTCAGGCCCTGTGCTGTGTTGTATGTTACAAAAACAAACAAACTCAACAGAAGATTTCACTCCTGCACCCACATGTAATGTAATAATTAATATGTGTTCAGGGCAACTAAAAATCAAGTTGATAGCTGCCGATAAATATGCAAACATGTGATGTCAGCTATGTTTTTTGTCAGTTCCTTTTTGTGGTATTTTAACAACATTTTACCTTTTATCTGCACATATTGTCTATACCACAAGGTCCCCTGAAAAGTGGGGCAGGTGTTTGAGTCATAAAAGATAAATATATCCTGAAATGACTATTGTTTCGAGTCTGTGAATCATTTCAAAGGACATTTGCCATGCAAATAGATGATGTAACTCTATGTGTTTTCAATAACACATCTGCAAGTTAAGTCGTGTGATTCCCTGGATGATATTAAGTCTGCAAATAGACTGCCACTCACAAACAATATTGTAAGTGAGATCTGTAGAGTCCCTGTTCTAGAATAAGGACATTGACCTGTGTTTTCAGCTAAAGCAATGTTCACTCCCTTAAGGGAACATACCTGATTTTATTTTGTTAAAAATTTTATTACTGCAAATTTCCTGTATGTAAAATGCACTAGTGAAAATTCTTTTGGTATACTAGCAGCCTGCATTGCACAAAACCGATAAAAAATAGATTAAAAATTAAACATTTATGACCCAAGGAACTGCTGAATAGACTATGTTGGGAAGAACATCTGTAACCATAAAACTCAGACTCTTGAAATTTGAATTTGCCTGTTGTGCTTATTTAATTACTGTGCAGAGTTACTTGTTGGGTCCAGATAGGGCAATGACTGGGCTGTAAAAAATATTATTCCCTCAAGGATTGTCTTGTGCAAATTCTAGAGGGGAAAATTATCTTTCCAATACCCAAGTGTGACTTCCATTACCATTAAATGGAGCCATGTGTACCGTGTGAGGGTATAATGGACCCCGGAGTAGAGAGATAAAACTGTAATACCAACTCCCTATAGCACATCAGCAATATTATTTAACTTGAAGCTTTTTAACCTGTGAGAAAAGAATAAACCTTGTTCTTAATTAAATGAATAATGCAGCTTGTAGATACGTTCAATAATGCACGTAGATTCACAGCTTGACAGTAAGCTTGGTCCCCTCTCTCCTGTCCTCATCCCGTCCACCCGGATTACAATCATCTCCAGTGAGAAACCCTGCTGTGGTCACTTTTGTGTCCTCAACAGTGTCTAGCATAGTAAGAAACAGATTGTAAGATTTAGCAAGATACATGCTTACAAAAATGAGCGGTGGGAAAATAACTACTTGGTTTTTGTTTAATTCTATTTATAGATTGACTATTTCATTTCTGAGTAGCAAATTTAACATATTTAAGGTTAGAATCTACTAAGTTTGCTAAAGTTCTTAATAAGAAAAAATGCAAGTCATCCATATATGAGTTTCCGAATGGTGGCGTTGAGTGGGTCTCTGGTCTCAGGAGGAAAAAGAAACGATGATGATCTTACTGAAGAATAAGAAACAGTGAGCCGGGAAGGCAGGTTTTAGTTCTAATTCCCACAACAAATATTTGTGTTATCTCAAATCCTCTTGATCATAATTTATTATTGTAATAAATTATGTATTACAGATAATTATAAAAATACATAATTTATTAATTTAATAAATAAATCATAATTTATTATTAGTTCTATTGGAGGAGACAGTAAAACCCAGTAATAATATTTATTATATAATATGTATACATTATATATTTATATTATTTATATGTTTGTTATTATTGGGATCTATTGTTATCTCCTCTCTCATTCCCTAGTACCCAATAATAATAGTTATTATTATTATTGAGGGGAACATACTTATCTCAGGAGGTATCCTGAAGATGAAATAATAGGAGTGAAACTGTTTTCAAAAATTCAATGTAGACCACATGTTTTTTGTAAAGATGATGATGATGATGATGATTAGTTTGAGACAGCATCTCACCCTGCCTCAGCCTCCCGAGTAGCTGGGGTTGCAGGCACCCGCTACCACAGCTGACTAATCTTTTGTATTTTTAGTGGAGATGGGTCTCACTGTGTTGGCCAGGCTGTTCTCAAAACCCCGACCTCAGGTGATCCACCTGCCTCAACCTGTCAAAGTGCTGGAATTATAGACGTGAGTCACTGCACCCAGCCGAAAAATCATTATTTTTATAGTTACTATTATATTGCTGATTGTATTACAGGGAATAAATCTGACATTGCAAATCTTATCCAGAGGGTGGAAGTGACAAATAGTTTTCCTAGATTTCTTTTCATAAACAAACAAACTTTGCAAATATTAGTTCACTAAATAATAACATGCCACACCAGCACAGCAATACTGGAAACAAAGCAAATCAATCTCTACTACAAAGATGAAGACCATTGTGAAACGATACAGGGTAAGTTATAGGAGTCACATGGGAAGACATATCCAGCACATTATTAAACGTCTTTACAGGTGTCATCTCACTCAACCATGAAAACAACACTGAATCAGGCAAGATGTCATTGGGAGTTACATTGTTCATTCTCATTAACACAATAGTGACAAGCTAATAGTGTTATTGGAAAGCTTCTTGATCAATCAGCCTTCCTAGTTGATAGGACTGGCTTATTTTTCCATCTTGCTACACAAATAAGAAGTGACTTTCCGAAAAGTTCTAAAAGTGCTGCAAGGTGGGAAAAATGTAGAACTGACTACAGGTAATTTGAGTGTTGGCCTTATCAACACTTCGGTTAAATCCGAAGAGGCAAGGGAAGCCTGGGGAAGTGGCGGGGACAGCAGCCGTGGTCAGCTGGCTGGAGAGGAAAAGCATCTCTCAGGCCTGATGTCTTCTCCCTTCTGGTTATTAGAGATAAGCACAGTGGAATGACTCCAGCACGAGCTTGCCCGGAACGTTATTCTTCGTCTTTATTTATCGTCACAGTGGCACCGCCGTGTGTTATTTGGGACTCTTTCCCCTTACAGCAATTAACCAGATCAACAAGGAATAAATCAGTGTGTTCCTTGACACCAGTGTGGTTCCTGGATTAGTCACATCGGCTTTCATGGGAGCTTGGCAAAAATGCAGATCCTGGGCCCATCCCATGAGAGAGTTTGGTAGAAATGCAGACCCTGGGCCCATTTCAGATCCACCAAATTGGAGTTTTTGAACAAGTTCTCCAGGTGATTCGGATGCAACATCAAGTTTGAATGCTCTGTTTGAGGTAGTGGAATTATCGGGCCTCCTTCCCTCCACCGCCTTAGCGTGCATTTCATAGTGCAGCGCTGTTTATCCTTTAGTGTACACAAAGCAGACGGTGAGGGTCGGGAACGAGAGAACCCAAATGTCCTCGAATGGGTTTTGTTTCTTTTAGACCTGTGGTTCCCAAACCTTAACATGCCTCGGAACCACTGGGAGGGCTTGTTAAGGCCCAGCTTCTCGGCCCCATCTCAGAGCTTTCAGAGGCGTAGGCCTGGGGGGATTGGGGGGCTTGAGAATTTGCAGTTCTCACGAGTTCTCCTGTGATGCCAGCCCCAGCCCCTCAGAAGCACTGTCTTGTAGGAATAAACAGGAAACTCAACCCAGCTGTTTTTAACTCCAGGGAGGGGGAACACATTTTAACCAATAAACAGGATATGTGCTAAATAATGCCCCGTAGCCTGTAATCCCAGCACTTTGGGAGGCCGAGGTGGGTGGATCGTGAGGTCAGGAGATTGAGACCATCTTGGCCAACACGGTGAAACCCCGTCTCTGCTAAAAACACACAAAAAAATTAGCCGGGCATGGTGGCGCCTGTAGTCCCAGCTACTGGGGAGGCTGAGGCAGGAGAATGGCGTGAACCCGGGAGGCGGAGCTTTGCAGTGAGCTGAGATCCGGCCACTGCACTCCAGCCTGGGCAACAGAGCCAGACTCCGTCTCAAAACAAACAAACAAACAAACAAACAAACAAACAAACAAACAAAAAAAACAACTTAAGCAGACATTTGGGAAGTTGGAAAAGGAAGTGAATAGAGCCAAGGAAGGGACAAGGGTGCCTGGAGAGGCCGGGGAGGTGAGGAAGCCTCTCTAAGCGGAGAGAGGAAAAGCCAGGATGCAAACCAACAAAACCTCTGGAATATTAGGGAAACAGGAAACACGAGCTTTGGAATTAGCCGAGGTGCAAAGTCGAAGCTTGTTCATGGGGAATCACCCAGAGAGCCTTTGTCCCTCCTCACATCTCCTGCCCTTAGAAATGGATGGCTCAGGCCGGGGGCGGCAGCTCACGTCTGTAATCCCAGCACTTTGGGAGGCCAAGGCAGGTGAATTGCCTGAGGTCAGCAGTTCGAGACCAGCCTGCCCAATATGGTGAAAGCCCGTCTCTACTAAAAATACAAAAAATTAGCTGGGCTTGGTGGCAGGCACCTGTAATCCCATCTACTCCGGAGGCTGAGGCAGGAGAACCCCGGAGGCGCAGGATGCTGTGAGCTGAGATCGCACCACTGCACTCCAGCCTGGGCAACAAGAGCAAAACTCTGTATCAAAAAAAATAAATAAATAAAATAAATAAAAAGAAGTGGTTGGCTCAATAGCTGTGATTCACAGATTGAATCTGCTGACTGTTAAACCTTTGTGCTTTGTGAATACAATTATTGCTAAGCCTTCCATATTAATAGTCAGAGGGTCTCTTCTTTAGTTTAATAAATAATACATGTTTTTAATGTGCACTGTATTTTTCTGTAAACCCTCACAATAAAAGTGTTTTAATTCAGCCATTTACACTTAAAAGATATATCTGTATACATATAGATTTCCTTTTCATGAGGTTTCTAAATTTACACAGAGTTTAATTCAACAGATCTGAATGACCGTATTTTTAATAAAATTTATGTCTTTGAATATTGATATCTAATGAAGACTGATATTTAGTGTTTATTTTATTGGCCCTTTGAAAGCACTCGTCTGAAAAGGGCTATTACTGACCCTGTAAATTTCAACAGCTCTCTATGACTTCTTGGTTTATAGCATGTTTTAAATTAGTAAGCTTTATTGACATATCATTCTCATACCATACAATTTGCCCAATGAAAGTGTACAATGTAATGGTTTTTAATATATTCACAGATATGTGCAACCATCACCAATCAACTTTCAGAACATGAGTATTCTCATTATCTAAGAAAGCCTGTGTCTGTTACCTGTCACCACCCTCCCCTGCACCTCCCCGCCCCCAGCCCGCCCCACTGCCAGTCCTCAGGAAGCACCAGTCTCTTCTGTGTCTCTTAGATTTCCCTGTTATGGACATTTCAAAGAAATGGAATCATATGACGTGGTCTTTTGTACTTGGCTTCTTTTATTTAGCATAATGTTTTTGTTTTTTAATAAACTTTTTACTTTAGTTTTAGATTTGTAGAAAAGTTGGAATGATAATACTAAGAGTTCCTCTGCAATCTATGGTCAATTCCCCGATTATTAATACCTTCTATTAGTAAAATGCATTTCTCACAATTGATTAACAAATATTGTACATTGCTGTTGCCATACTTTCTTCACAGTTCCTTAGTGTTTGCATAATGCCCTTTTTCTGTTTCAGGAACCCATCCAGGAGATCCTGTTACACTCAGTTGTCTAATTTCCTTAGATTCCTCTTGGGCATAGCATTTTCTCACTTTCCATGCTCTTTTAATTTATTTTTAATTGGCAAACAAAAATTCTATATATTTAGGGCATGAAACATGGTATTCTGAAATACGTATACATTGTAAAATGGCTAACTTGATCTAATTAACATGTGCATTACCTCATATACTTACTTTTGTGTGTGTGGTGAGAACACTGAAAATCTACTCAGTGATTTTCAAGTATACGATACATTATTATTAACTACAGCCACCATGTTGTACAGCATTTTTAACACATGGGCTTAAATCAATTACTATATTTTATGCTGTAGTTGGAGAAATACACATGTGTGTTGTGAATAAATGAACAATGTGGGGCTTCCTGCTCTTCCGTCGGCCTCAGTGTCAACGACTGGGTCTACATGTTATCGCCTGATGGGTTCTCTCTGTCCACTGCACAGACAAAAGCAGTTCACTGAGACCGTGGGATTGCAGTAAAGAAAGAGTTTAACTAAGATGGGGCTGGCCACATGGAAGACAGTTATTACTCAAATCAGTCTCCTCAAAGGCTTGAAGGTAGGTTGGGGCTTTTTAAGGACAGTTTGGTGGGCAGGGGGTTAGGGAATGGACGCTGCTGGTTGGTTGGGGATGCAATCACAAGAGCGTTGAGTGCAGTCCTCATGCTCTGAGTCCACCTCTTGGTGAGGTCCAGGGAACTGGTTGAGTCACCAGTCATGAATCTGGGTGGGCTCAGTCAGTTGCTAGAATGCAAAAGTTTGGAACCAACCCAAATGTCCATCAATGATAGAATGGATAAAGAAAATGTGGTGGATATACACCATGGAATACTATGCAGCCATAAAAAAGGATGAGTTCATGTCCTTTGCAGGGATATGGATGAAGCCGGAAACCATCACTCTCAGCAAACTGACACAGGAACAGAAAACCAAACACCACATGTTCTCACTCATAAGTGGGAGTTGAACAATGAGAACTCATGGACACATGGAGGGGAACATCATACACCAGGGCCTGTTGGGGTGTGGAGGGCTAGGGGAGGGAGAGCATTAGGAGAACTACCCAATGTAGCTGATGGGTTAATGGGTGCAGCAAACCACCATGGCACGTGTATACCTATGTAACAAACCTGCATGTTCTGCACATGTATCTCAGAACTTAAGGTATAATAATAAAAAAAAAAGTTTGAAAAACATCTCAAAAGACCGATCTTAGGTTCTACAATAGTCATGTTACCTATAAGAGCAATTGAGGAAGTCACAAATCTTGTGATCTCTGGCCACTTGACTCCTGAGCAGGGAGAGATTTATAGAAACTATTCTTATATTATAGCAGAATCCAGGCCCGTCACAAAATCCTAATCTTGTACCCTTGCCTTAGTCTTACAAAGTCAGTTTTAGCCCCAGACAAGGAAGGAATCAGTTTTAGGGAGGAACTTACAATCATTCTTGTTTCACAATTAAACTATGAACTAAATTCCTCCCACGGTTAGCTTGGCCTATGCCTAGGAATGAAGGAAGACAGCCAGCCTGTTAGGCTAGAATCAAGATGGAGCTGGCCATGCCAGACATCTCTCACTGTCATCATCTTGCAAAGGTGGCTTCATTTGTAACAAATCAGAATCACAAAAGGAACACATTTTCCAAAAAAAAAAAAAAAAAAAAGGAGCCCATAGATCACTAAGAGGACTGTATAATTTAATGTAAACAAACACTTTACCATTTTCAAAATGCATAATTTTCAAAGCAAAATGCTTTCATCTCAGTTGGTCTAGTGTGTCTAGGGTTTGAGCTCCAGGCTGGATTCCCAGACAAGGCCCACCGCTTGATTAACTGCCATCTGGACAGTCACCCAGGTTCCTTCTCTGGTCTGTGGTTTGCATCAATCAGAGCACCCTCCTGATGGTGTGAGCGTAAATGATGCATGCACAGTGTCTCCAGGGGTCCTCAGCAGTGGTATTGCTCCATCAGTATTAGTAATGAGGGCGACGGGGATGGCAGGGTTGACCCGTCGTTGGGGCTGCCATGTGCCTTTGGAAGTCTCATAGAACATGTCTGACTTTAGGTCTCATCACAACTGAGTGAGCGCGAAGGCTCCGCTAAGTGCAGAGGCGTGAAGGGTCATGAGAGATTAGAACTGGGCGATCTCAGTGCAGCCGTGGGCCCTGGTGCCTGGAACTGGGGATGACACTTGATGGCAGCTGCCCTTTGGATGCAGATCTGCGTGTGGGGGTTTAGCTCCTGGGCCTTGCGTTAGAACCTCAACTCTGTAATTCACATGGCCTATGACCTTGGGAAGTTCCATGTGTCCTCAGCTCCTTCCTCTCACAAATGACTATTGAGTTGAATAATCTCATGATCCCTTGCAGCTCTAAAATATGTAGAGTCTTTTCGAAACACGGTTCAGTCAAATGATGATAACTACAGAGTTCATAGCCTTTTAACTTTTCATAGCTATAAATTGAACCATGTTATGGAAGAAAAAAGGACTCTATTAACTACACAGGAATCCAGATTAAAGTTGTTTACAGTGTCTTTTTTTAGAAGCAATATAAGCTAGAAGTTTTAAAGTAATACAATTCTCTTTTGTATTTTTTTCTGCGAAATAGAAGGCAAATGTAAATAAAAGTCTTCTATATGTTTTAAAACTAGATGGAAAAATCTTCATAAAAAAGAATACCTACTCTCAGGCTGAAATCTCTTTATGCCAACTTTGTTCCCAGCTGGTTCAATTTTGCTTTATAGCTGGTCATTTATTAGGGGTCTGTAATGGAAATGCTGAAAGCACTATAAATGTTGCGGTCCTAGTGGCTACCACTGAAATAATGGAGCCCTTAATCACTCCCTGGGTGGGGATGGAGGGAGAAGGCTCTCCTAGCATTTGAAGATATGGAAAATTCCTGGAGGAGAAACAAGCGTTCGGGGGACATTAGCGGAGTATTTCACCAGTGCCTTTTACCCAGAACAGCAGTTTCCACGAAAACAAGAGGTTTGTTGCATGTGATGAATGGAGAGTGATTCGAAACAGGTACACTCTGTTGTAGCAATTATTCCATAATGCATGACTCCATACTTATTAAGGCTACTAAGATAACAGTACTTTGTTATTTAGTATGGATTTTCCTAATTGCAAAACACCTTATGATTTATTATACAGTCTATGATTAGACCAGGCTGAACCAATCAATACCCCCTTAATTACTAGTTGCTGTTACATGCACTCTACCAATATCTGAATTCAGGAAGTTGTTAAGTTATCTCATCCAGAAGACAACGTTACACGTATTTTTCATAAATGCAAAAGGCTCGTTTCATCAAAAGAGGAAGCCATTATGCCAAGAAAAATGGAACGCAGTTTATACAGAAGCAGACAGATTACTCCATGTTAAAGAGAAAATCATTCAGTGTGTTGATCATCTCCCATTCTTCAGTAAAGAGGCGAAAAACTGTGAAACCAGCGTAAGCTACCAGTAGATAATATTTCATAAAATTAGCATGGCTGCTTTTTACTGAAGATGTCATTATTCAAGTGAGTACCAACGTCTTCCACTGGATAAAACCAGAATTTTAACACAGAGGGATTCATGGTAACTAATACGTCATATACAACTGGTTACGGGCCTGCAGGCTGTTCTTTACATTGCATCCTCATCAGATAGGAGCAATTTCAGCCTTAGGACTCTTAAACTACATTCCCTTGTGAGGCAAATTATTTCCTTAATGAGGCCAAAAAGAGGGATGAAACTAAAGGCTTTGACTGCTGCCTAAACACTGGACTTGCACTCAGCGGAACCCAGTGGGTGCTGGAGCGAGAGGGCAGAAATTGGACGTGCGTCTGCTCAGGCAGGATGGAGGCGTGAGATTTTCTGAGAAGCCCAGTAAGAGAGAAGGGCACTCAAGGGCCCACAGAGAGATCTGTGCAGCAGAGCCTCATCAGGAGGGACGTGGAGGAAAAGAATTCCTGCTTCTATGTAGGATAAATATCATTCTTTTTATATGTCAAACTTTTACCATGAAACTAGGAGAGTTTCCTGCTTGGTACAAACTTGCCCCACTTGCAAGCATGATGATGAAAAGACATCCCTAAAAACTTCAGATGACAAATGGGGACCACTACCGTAGGTTACTGCTGACCTCACTCACTGCTCCCCTGCCTGGGCATCCACACACAGCTGGGTAGAGGCTCTGGCTCCTGGAGGGCAGCTCCTAGTGGAAGCGCACACCTGCCTGTCCTGCTGCTGTTCTCTCTCTCTCCCTCTCTCTCTCCTTCTCTCTCTGACTCCTTCTCTCTTAGTCCCTCCCTCTCTCTCCTTCTCTCTTCCCCTCTTTCTCTAGTCCTTTAGGAATTGCTCCCCGGACCTTCCAGACTGGCTCATATTCTGGTGTTTAGCCACCAACACTGCCCCTTTTACCAGTCTCCTTGATAAGCTCTGTGCTGTCTGCTTCCCTGTGATTTTCCTTAGCGAACTGTATTAGGAACACCTCGCAGGAACTCAGGCCCGCACGGCTGGGTCACTGCACCTAACACCTAACGCTGCCTGGGGGCGTTTCTTTAGTGACACAGGGGAGAGAGCAAAGTGACTCTGAGCTCTTGGGCTTCGGTGCCTTCTCCTGCAGAACCCCACCCAGACCGATGGGTGGCGCTCCTCTGCGGGCCTCACAGGGAGGGACAGGCATGGCCTGGTCCTCACCATCTCCCGTAATTTCTTGTAAAACCACCCTGAAGGAATGGACAGATGGAGCACATGCCCAGGCTTGAGTCATAACCCCTGAAGGCAATCCCAAGAGATCAAAATCCCCGAAGTCTAAAATCCTGAACAACTAAAACTCCCCAAATCACAATCACAGGATGGTTGCATGGCATTAGGAGGAACTATCACCTTGTTGTTTTTCTTTATTCAGAATATTATGAATTCCAATGGAATCTCCAAACCATAATGACAGACTTGAAATTTGGTGCAACCAACGTTTCTACCGGTGAATTTCAAGGTATTTCCAATAACATTTATTTCGTGTTCATACATCCCAATGCATTAGGTGAACAATTCAGATGAGAGGATTGGCCACGAGGTATGACAAGGAAAACTTCAATTAAAATGTGCCACTGCCGGCAGTCCGGTTCCCTCCAGCTGACGACATTCCAGGAGCTTTAATGAATTAAAACTGCCTTTGCCTGAAAGAGTCCACGAGGCTCCTGGCTGGTTGGAAAATAATCACGTGTGAGGTAGGATAGGAAGACACTCAGGCAACTGTGTGGCTGTTCAGGCTTATTTGACACATCTGTGGTCCGCACATGAGTGCACCCAGAGTGGCTTTCTGCACGCCCAAAACTACACAGGAGCGCAGCACAGAAGACGGGAAAACTTAGTAGGAAATACTCACAGCCGCGCATGTCAACTCATAGAGGAATTCCAACTGGAGCAGCACCACGCGAAAAATGCACGTGAATGTATTCTCCAAGGAGAACCACGTCATAAAAGAAAAAAAAAAAAGCAGCTATTGATTTCGATGAAAGACTTCAAAATACAGTTAATAATTATGAACAGCAGGCTCTTACAGCCCATCTCCCATAGTTGCCCGTAATCTATCCCTGTAAGACACTTTTTCAAATGTCAATTTTTTTTCTTTTAATTTAGCTTAGTCTCTTTTTCTGTTTTTAGTTATTTTTCACTATTTTAAATGGCCAGCATTTTTTAAAAAAATATTTGCTCTGTGGTGTATTTCATCTTCGCATCATTTTCAATACTGGAGGTTTTACCTTGTGTGGAGGCCTTGAGAGAGTTCTCATTTGTTCAGTGCATTTTCTGCAAATGCAGCTCTGTAGAATACATTCTCGTCTGTGTTTTCACTGTGCATGAGCACTGTGCGTGTGTGACTTCCTCAGTAAATGAAGAGATGTCCCTTTCCTACATCTGCATTGTGAGCGAGAGCATTCCACCAGACTGTGGCACACGTGTGGTTTTTGATGCGTCTCATCAAAAGACTTAGACTGTCCGTCGCAGTGCGGCAGAAGATGGTGGTTATACAGCTGGGTGCACAGTTGCCCACTGCAGTGATACGTGCTTAGAGAGTGAGCTTCTGGGCCGCTTTCTTAGATGGGGCCCCTCAGTTTTGCTTGTAACTGGCACGCCCATGTGACCACGTTTGTGTACCTGGGTGCATACGCTTGTGAAAATATGAATGCTGTTGCTCCCTATCTTATTGACTAAAGTACCTGTTAGTGTTGTCAGGTTGTCTATGTTTGTCAAATGAATCCCCCCTTTTTAACATGTAAATAAATATACCTTTTAAAGAATTTTAAATTATTTATTTCTTGAATAATATTTTTCAGAGTTTGATCTTTAGGGATCTCCACATTCAGGATTACAGGGTTCAGTATTGTGTCTTCTGAGATTATGGTGAGCTCCCCTTGACGTGCACACAGATAAGTCCACATGCAGACGTGCACTCATGCACATGTTCACACACACACACACACACACACACACGCTGTCCACAGCTTCTGGCCACGGTGTAACATGTGGAGATAAACTGGCATGAGCTGTGCTGTGTCTGTCTTAAAATCCTAATTTTTGCAAAGGGGCCATGCACATTTAATTTTGCATGAACACCACACTAACTCTGTAACCAGACCTACATTAATTCACCCGGCTCACCAATTGAAGATTACAGCCTGATTTATTGTAAAATGTAGATAATATAAAAGGGGAAATCGGATAAGGTGGTTTCTGGTCTCCCTGTCGGGCCCTGCACCCTTGGCTTTGCTCACCCTGGGGGTCCCAGTGGGTTGGTTGGAATTTCCTGGTGGTCAGCCTGGCCCCAGAGACACTGTTTCCAACCCCTCTGTGGGTTTCATGAGGGAATGAGAAGGAGATTTGAGGCATGACCCTGGGCTAGAGAAGAGGCCAGTGAGGGAAGAAGAAAGGCTGTCTTCTCTTCGGGTGTCTCTCCTTGGAAACACACAGAGCAGGGAGTGTGAGAATCTCAACCATACTCCTTCATGCTGTAGGTTTCATCCAATGGCCCTAAACATTCACAAACCCTCGCCCATGTTCTGTGCAGCCCATAGTGTAGTTGCGATGGATGTTTGCAGAGATTTGAACTGGGCTGGAGTTGCTCTGGTCAGCAGGATATTAAACACAGGCACACTGGCAGCACCCGCTGTCAGGGCCACTGGTGCCAGCCCTTCCCCAGGAGATGTTTGCCGTTGGCCTCAAAGGTCGTGATCAACAATGTGGGCATGTCAGGAGAGACGCCGGGACTCACTATTCAGGATTCAGAGAAACAACCCTGAGAAGGACATTGTGGCCCACATTGAGAAGGAGCCCAGCAAGGAGCTCCACCCCCCTGGCATCCTTTCAGAAATTACATGACACGTGAAACCAGACACTCCAAACACACTTGAAACCAAACGTTACTGCCTGGGAACAGTGACTGTTCCTCTGTTTCCAGCTGGCCAAAGCTCGGACATGCCACACACCCAGCAAACCACCCAAAACACAAGCACTGCACTCCCAATTCCAATACCAGACCCTGAGGTCTTTGGTCTTGTTGGGGGAACGCCCCCACCTTTGAATCTGTATTGCATGTTGAATCTGTACAGCATTCGCTGTACCAGTTAGTTGGGATTATTAAACAATTACAAAAACAATTAGGAGAAGAGAGGCCCAAGCAGAGGCTTGGCTGCTCTTGCAGCTCTTCTGGAGCCTTCCTCCATAGTGTGGATAAGCCCCAGTTCTCCTGCAAGGTGGAGCTCCAGCCACCAAACCTCTTCCCGGAGGCCTGCACCTGTGTGTCCATCCTTGACAGTCCAGCATAGCTAAGTTGATGCGTCACTGAGCACAGATACAGAAGAATGAGAAATCTGCAGAACCTGTGATTTTAAACACTGTGTGTGAGAGTAGTTGGTGACACACAGCAATTCCGCAGCGATTAAATGAATTGTCCAGCAAAAAGGAAGGGTCTATTCCATTCCATTTCCTGCTGTGGTGGTGTGGATGGACCCCAACCTGATACCCCAGGCAGTGACAGGCAACTGTCGTGTATGCTGTCTGTGGTGCTGCCCGGGGTGTCGGGAACACTGAGCGGGGTGCCAGGGAACGCCGTCGCACACCCGCTTGTGGCTGGAGGAAGCTGCCTCCCGAGACGGGAGTGTCAGTGTAACGGTGGGTGACAGCAGGAGCAGGGCAAAGAGGCAAAGAACAGTGAGGTTGCTTGGGCCTGAGATCACGTAGGAAGGATGAGGTTTTCCCCCCAGGAAATAAGAGGAGTTTCTATTCTGCAGAAAACAGGGAGACAGCACCTGCCCTCTTCTCACTCACGTGTTTTACCTGAGCAGGCTCTCTGCCCTGACACCAAATCCTAACAAAGCAGATGCTCAAGTTTTCTGTTACACTTTTCAACTTACCAAAAGCATACTTTTGTGTTTTACAATAGAAACATTTCAGAAGAAAAGAGATAAACTGAACTACACTTTAAAATTATGAAAATAAGAATAAAAGAACAGGAATTTAAATAACTTATTGTACTTATTAAGATTTAGGTAATACAGAGTTTTGAGTCAGCAGGAGGCTCTTCTTTTCACTAGAACAAGTAAATAATATTTATTTAGTTTGAATTTTGTTAGGAAACTAAAAAGAAATCGAACCTTTAAATTATATTTGCCTGACAGATTGGGCTGTGGCTGTGGATGCCAAGCAGAACCATCATTTTCTAAAGGGAAAATGTCCTTTTTTTTTTTTAAAGAATATTCTAGGCGTTGCCATTCTCCAGCTCCTCATTCTCAGAACCTTGTTATCATTGTTTAAATAAAGCACTAACTAGGATGCCAACTTTAAGCTTAGAAGAGATTATGGTAAATGATTCTCTCTTTTCAAAAGTGATAAAGTCTTGTTGGTTAGCTGCAGCTCTATAACTGTCTCAGGGAAAGACCTAAATTTCCACTGAAGAGACAAACGTTATATAAAACGTAGAATTTTCAAGAACAGCCCCTGTAAATGCCACTGATTCACTGCCTCATGAAGAATCATTTATGCTGTGAAACTTTGGCAGGGGTGAAGTCGGACAGACAGACTCGAGGCTGCAAATTCTCCCAGAGATCAAGCAGCCAAGTCTCTATTCACCAACTCTCAAGGCTTTGGGCTGCACTGAGAGAATATCTGACCGCATCTCCTAGGTGGGGACCTGAAACTGAATGCCCACCAAGTCTTACACCCCTGGAGGGTAGTACTCACCGTATCTTGGGTCCAGGAGCCTATGGAATGGGACGACTTGAAATCAGCTTTGAAAAGCAAATAAGCGGCCGAGTGTGGTGGCTCACACCTGTAATCCTAGCACTTTGGGAGGTCAAGATGGGCGGACTGCCTGAGCTCAGAAGTTTGAGACCCACCTGGGCAACATGGAGAAACCCCGTCTCTACTAAAATATGAAAAAGAAAATTAGCCGGGCGTGGTGGCGGGCGCCTGTGGTCCCAGCTACTCGGGAGGCTTAGGCAGGAGAATTGCTTGAACCCGGGAGGCGGAGGTTGCAGTGAGCCAGGATTGGGCCATTGCATTCCAGCCTGGGTGACAGAGAGAGACTCTGTCTCCAACAGCAACAACAACAACAAACAAACAAACAAAAACCAAATAAGCACAGGAGGTTAATAGAAGAAAAAACTGCATGTCGAGAGAACTGTGAAGAATGGCTTAAAACTGGTGGGCTGCCTGGGTGAGAGACCAGGGCTTTCCTTGTTTCCAAAGAATTCTTCCCAATCTGAGGTTTGAAATACCTGTGAGAGAAGAAACGATGAACATTTAAAAGATATGCAAGAGTAATAGGAAACATAGACAACATGTCTACCAAAATGGAGATGGAATCCTGGGAGGAGAAGAAAAAGGACAAAACAGAAAAAGAAATAGCTGTGAACTTGGAATTCTGTATTTTCTTATGTTATTGTTGCTGGGGTTTGAATGTGTCCCCCGAAACGTAATCACTGATGCAACAATGTTACGTGGTGGGATCTTTAAGAGGTGATTAGGTCATGAAGGTTGTGCCTTCGTGAATTAATTAATTTAATTAATGCCATCAGCATGGGAGTGGGGTTCTTATCAAAGAATGAGCTTGGCCATCTCTTGCTCTGTCTCACCTATGTGATGCCTATCACCATGTTATGATGTGGCAAAGAGGCCCCCCAAGATGCCAGTACCCCCATCTTAAGACTTCCCAGCCTCCAGAACCATAAGATCTAAATATCTGTTTATTATAAATTGCCCAGTCTGTGATATTTTGTTATAGCAGCACAAAATGGACTAATACAAGGGTACAATAAAAATATTTTAGGCCAAGAAGAGGAAAATGAAAGAAAAGAAGGAAGAAAGGAAGGAAGGAAGGAAGGAAGGAAGGAAGGAGGGAAGGAGGGAGGGAGGAGGAAGAAGGAAGGAAAAAATGAAGGAAAGGAAGGAGGGAGGGAAGGAGGGAGGGAGAGAGGGAGAGAGTGAGGGAGAAGGAAGGAAGGAAGGAGGGAAAGAAGGAAGTAAGTAAGGAAGGAAGGAAGGAAGGATAAAAAGAAGGACAGAAGGAAACAGAGATGTTACCACTCACAGAGCCTTGCTGAAAGCACCACCAAGGGAAGAAAAAAGTGACTCTAGAAAAAAGATAAGAATGAAAGGGGAAAAAAGTGACAATCAAAGAACTGGTAAATATGTGAGTAAAACTGAAACACATTTTGACTACGGCATATAAGAGTAAGTTCTGATTTGGGGGGGTTCTGACCCACCCAGAACACGTAAGAAAGGTGGGAATAATCTACTTGAGGTGATCTATTTTAAGTTTCTTGTATTGTTTTCTAGAAATGTAGACAGATTGATTAAGTTTAGATGTTATTAAATCAAGTTTGCATGGTGCACACTGAAGGGCATGGAAAAATTAGAGTACTCATGCACTTACGGTAGAATATAAAATAGTGCAGTTGCTTTAGAAAACAGTTTTCATCTTCTGAAAATGTCAATCATGGCATGTAGCTATGATTCAGCAATTCTGCTCTGAGGTGTCTACCCAAGAGAAATGAGAACATATGTCCACAGAAAAACTTGCACACAAGTTTTGTGTGCATTAGTTATAATAACGCAAAGCAGAAACAACCCAAATGTCCATCAACTCATGAATGAGTAAATAAAACGTGGCACATTTATATAATAAAATATTTGTCAATAAAGAAGAATGAAATATTGATACATGCTGTAACATTAGATGAACTTCAAAAATGTGATGCTTTGCGAAAAAGCCAGACACACACGCCCAGATGTTACGTAAATCCCGCTTATGTGAAAAAGCTAAAAGAGACAAATCTACAAAAACAGAAAGTAGATTAGTGGTTGCTGAGGCGGGAGTGAGTGGAATGACGTCAGGTGAGGGAGGGAGAGGAGGAGGTGGCGGAGACACCTGAGACTCCAGTTTCCTAAGAGAGTCTGGAAGATGGTGGGGACTCCCCCATCCAAACCTACCAGCAGAGAGGTCTACGTCTTCAGGATGGACCTGACTCAGCTAACCTGCGTGCTTTGTCCTGGGCTGGGGGAAACATGGCCTGAGCACGGATGTGGAGATGGGTCTCGGGGCACAGTGGCTGGGACTTTTGTCAGTTACATTTCCCTCAGGGGCCAGAGAGAGGTAGGTTCGAGGTTGCTGCGCCGTCCACAAATGACAGGCCACAAATACAACCCAGAAAAGTTATAGGAAAAGATTGGAAGACTACACTGAACAAATAAAGACTCACTTCACCTTTGATCTTAAGCACATGTAAAGAGTAATGGCGTTATTTTTAATGGGGCATTACGGCTACTAAAGATGTTCACTGCGATCTAGAATTCACTTTCACTGATAGACAAATTTCCCGAGTGGTCTACCCAAGATTCTAGGGAGCCCTTGAGACAGATGGGAGCTCGATCCCGGAGTCGTGTGCACCTGTTTGGAAATGAAGGTATGATGTGAGAGGCTGTAAAGAAATCTAATTCCTAGGTGTAAGAGAAGAACTGAGGATATCCCAACAAGGACCCCATCTATGACTGTGCTCTGCTGATCTCCGAGATGTGTTGTCAGCTTGTCTTGATTCAGACTTCCATGCCAATTATCTGTTCTTGGAACTCAGGGTTTTAAAAACAATATAGTTTTCCATTTCCACATTACTTCCCTTAGAATAATGGTCTCCAGTTCCATCCAGGTTGCAGCATATGTTCTCACGCATAAGTGGGAGCTAAGCTATGAGGACACAAAGACATGAGAAAGACAAATTGGACTTTGGAGACTCAGGAGAGAGGGTAGGAGGGGGTGAGGGATCAAAGACTACCCATTGGGTATAGTGGACACTGTTTGGTGATGGGTAAGCCAAAATCTCACCAATGACCACTAAAGAACTTATTCATGTAACCAAATACCACCTGTTCCCCCAACATTCTGTAGAAATAAAAATAAAAATTAAAAATTAAAAAAATCATAGTTTTTGTTAAAACTGTCCTTTTAAATGAAGCAGACAAAACAGAGACAAAGTTAGAGGATATTTCCTGAGATATTTTATCAACCCTATGGTTATTCTTCCTCTTCTAGACTCCATGCCAGCACACAGCACCTCCCTTACACACACATTCACATACAGTCCCTTACACACTTATGCATACAAGGTCTGAATATGCACACCTGCACATACCACACAGTCTCTCTCATAATTTAGAGGACATTCATTGTCTTTGCAGCTATACTCTTAAATCATTCAAATAACTCTAGCTGGCTTGTCCCTGGGTTCTTTGTAGTGCTTGAAATATATCTTTTGAGGCAGGGTGTTTGCTAAAATAAGAATACAAATTACAAATGTGAATAAGGAAGACACATTTATATTTGCTTAGAATGAACATAAACACATTGCAGGGCCCTCCCCAGGACTTAGGAGTGGCCTGTCCATGGAACTCTAGATTCCTGAAGCTCAAGCTTCCGTAACTTCCTGGTAAATCTGCCCCTGATAGATAAGAGCGTTTTTAAATCAAAGCAAAGGCCACAGTGTTCCTAACCTTGTTTAGATGTGACCATTCAAAATGATTTGAAATAAGACCACACATAGGTAGGCCTTTCTTTGGTATCCCTGAGTCTGAGACACTTTGACCGTAATTGTCAGCTCCAGGTACTGATCCCTTCCCATCTAGTTAACTCAAGCTCCAAGCTCTCTGTATGGAAATCTTCCATGGGGAGGCTGAGGTGGGGTTGGTGGAAGTTAGGACGGCTGGTATTGAGGGCCCGGGTATATGGTGGGGCCATTCTGCTAACTCAAGCTCTCTGTATGAAGCTTCCATGGGGAGTCTGAGGTGGGGTTGCTGGAGGTCAGCATGGCTGGTTGTGAGGGCCCGAGTACGTGGTGGGGCATTTTGGAAGGGGAGCACTCTTATTGCCACTTTCTGGATAACGGCTGAAAATACAAGGCTTACTGTTCCCTGTTGCATCGAAGTCTCCACGGAGCCTGTATCAGCCAGAGCTCCTACAGGAACAGTGTGCTACTTATAGGATACTCCAGGAAAGGTTTGTGAAAAACTTTTGCCCTTTGAAAAATATAGACAAGACAACAACAAGGCAATCCACAGACTGAGACAAAATTTTGCAGAACATATATTCAACAAAGGGCTTGTATTCAGAATATAAAAGGAAATACGTACACACATACACACACACGTCTTAGTAATAAAGCAAAAAGAGACCTCAGTGGTCAAAAGTGCTCAAAGATTTGTAGACACTTCACCAAAGAAGATACATGAATGCAAACACATAGAGGAAAGATGCTTAACATCACTACCTTTCAGAAAATGCAAATGAAACCAAAATGCAATATTTTTGTGCCCACTAAAATGGCTAAATGCAAAAAGGCTGACAATACTAAGTGTTGGTGAAGACGCAGAGTGAATGGAACTTTCATTCATTGCTGGTGGAAATGAAAAATGGTACAGCTACTCTAAAAACTAGTCAGAATCTTAGAAGGTTTAGCATATACTTACTATACGACCCAACAAGCTCACTCCTTGGGGTTTCTCAAGGAGAAATAGAAACATGTCTTTGCAAACATGTACACACATGTCTATAGAAGCATTATTCCTAATAGCAAAATACCGGAAGCAATCCAAATGCTCATTAGCTTTGGTGAATTCATAAATACCATGGAGTATCCACACAAGGGAATACTACCCAGTAATAGAAAGGAACAAAATAGTAACACCTGCCACAACATGGATGGATGTCAAAGACATTATGCTAAGTTAAGGAATTCAGACACAAAAAGGCACATGCCATCTTGTTTCATTCTTATGAAATTCTCTAAACAACAAGACCATCATGTCGGAGAGCAGACCAGCATTGGCCTGGAGCTAGGGACTGGAGGAGAGGATCAATTACAAAGTCACGCAGGTAACTTTTTGGTCAATGAAACTGTTATCTATCTTGATTGTGGTGATAGTTACACAACTGTATACTTTTACCTAAAGGTATCCAACTTTGTCTTAAAAACAAAAACAAATAGTTGAGGTGAAACCACTCAAAGGTGTAATATTGACATTCAAAAAACATGCACAAAAGTCAGGTTGTCTTTGAATATGAGTGGTTTCCTAGGTAACGATTTCTCTATGTAGAACAGTCTAACATTCATATCAACCACATTCTATTGTGGATTGGAGAAACACTGATTTTTGTTCAGGAGTAAATGCCCCAAATCTTGAATCAAAACCACTAGGTCAGACTAGAGTTATTTACAACCATCCTATTGGCAAGCCATCTGCTTATTCTAAGGAATTAGCCAAAATCCTTTAGAGCTGTTTTGGAAACTGTTTTTAGGACTTAGTATATTCTTCTGATCCTTTTCAATGCTAGAAAGCCTATGTCTTGGAAATAATTTGGTTTCTGAAAATAATTTTTGATCATTTGGTGTTAAGTCTTGAAGTAATCAGGTAGCTGGCAATTCTGAAAGGGAGGGACGCATTTGGATTTGCTTGTTCATCAACAGCCTCAGGACTTTCTGGTTCTTCCTCATCTCCATGAGCGTCCCTTGGTCAAGGCATTCTCAGAAGGCATAGGAAGAGAAGACAACATGCCTCATCTGTTCTTGGATCGGTCTTTGCTTCATTCATGGCACACGCATTTCCTGATGTACAAAGAAATGCTGACTTGAACAATGGTGAGTGAGTGGATGTGGAAACAAAAGAAAAAAACCAGTATTTCAAGGTTGTGAGCCTTTTGTAGATGGTGCCACTGATAAGCAAGGGAAGTTTTAGGGTGAGACCTGGTTTGGGGAGAATTGTCTTGAGTTTGATTGTAGTCACATTAGGTGTAAGTTGCGATAGAACAGTCAGGAAGAAGGATGTGATCTGATGTAGATTCAGGTCTGAGATAAAGACCAACCATGGAGGTGAGAGCAGAATGCATACAAAATGAAAAGATCTCCAAGGGAAAAGCTGCGTAAGAAAAAGAGGCTCACATCTGATTCCGGGAGATCCTGCATTGCTCTATCACCTACTCCATCCTCCAGCCCAACCATGGAAGTTGGAATTTAAAATGAAAACACCTTGATTTTATTTGCACTTACTCGTTTAGGCTTAAAGGACTGAAAATGTGTGATATTTATGTATCTACCGCCCCAGTCAAAGTACAGTAAGCAACAGGGTTTATCTTCACAAGGTAGTGACAGCATGCCCAGGCTAGAACATAGATGGAATCCATTGTGTGTCATGCATTTTAGAAACTGGAATGCCGGCCGTACACGGTGACTCATGCCTGTAATCCCAGTACTTTGGGAGGCCAAGGCGGTTAGATCACAAGGTCAGGAACTTGAGACCATGGTGCCTGACCAACATGGAGAAGCCCCGTCTCTACTAAAAATACAAAATTAGCTGGCATGGCGCCTGGTGGCACATGTCTGTAATCCCAGTTACTGGGGAGGCTGAGGCGGGAGAATTGTTTGAACCTGGGAGGCAGAGGCTGCAGTGAGCCGAGATCGTGCCATTGCACTCCAGCCTGGGTGACAACAGTGAAACTCCAAGAAAAAAATAAAGAAAGAAAGAAAAGAAAGAAAAAAGGAACAGGAATGCCTGGTAGAGCTCTCCACGGGGAGGAGCCTGTGTATGTCCTAGATATCAGACTCGCACTTCAACCACGTCACAGACAGCGAACCACAGGGATACAGCGAAATCCAGAATGTGGGAGATTCCACAGGACACATGACTCGGTTTCTTCATTTCTTCCAAAGACCCAGCAAACAAATGCTTAAAAAAAAAAAAGGTGGAGGTAAGGAATGGAAGTTGTTGTAGATGATAGGAAAGGTAAGAAATCAACAAATGCAATGTGGCCCCCATTGGGATTTTGATATAAATAAACCAATGGGGGAAAGACATTTATTTTGATACAATCAGTGAAAATTGAACACAGACTGGGCATTCAATATTAAGAAATTGTTGCCAATTTTCTTGAGAGTGATAATGGCATTGCGGTTAAATATAAAAACATCTGGAATATAATAAAACATTTGTGGAAAAAGTGACACATTGAGATTTGCTTTAAAGTTTTAAAGTTTAAAATGTGGAGGTTGATAGAGATTGATGAAAGAAGAAAGAAAAATATTGGAAATTGGTGAAGATGGGTTATGAGTACATGAAAATTTACTAAATTGTTTTCTCTAATATATGTGTGTTTAAAATGTTCTATCATAAAATGTTCTCTAAAATAGCAAATAATGTCTGGTGGGTAATCATCAGGTACTTATGCTTGTTAGGTTGAGATGTTGTGGAAGTCATTATTCTGGTAGGGATATAGACCTTGGCATCAGAATCACTTGAGTTCAAGTCCTGAGTCCTCCAGGATTGACTATTGGGCATGAAGTGAGTTTCATGACCTCTCTGAACTTCAGTCTTCTCAAATGGCATATGGGGAGTAAAATTAAGATAGATCCTGTACCTCAAGCGTGTGTTCAGGACACAGAGAACCCTCAGAATTTGTTGAATCAATGCATAAATAAAGGAAGAAATGTGTGAAGGAATAGTTGACACAAATCTTTGGATAAAAGACAAAGCTTTTAGCCAAAGTATTGATAAGAACACTTACCTGAAGTACATCAACAACTAGAGAAAGGGGCTGACCTCCTGCTTCTGCCTGCAGTCCCTGCTCTCATTTGGAAGTGTCTGTGTAGATGCAGAGTCCGGGGTGGGTGGGAGATGCGGGGCATGGTTCAAATCATTTCTAAAGGGACCTGCAGGTGCCAATGGACATTGAGATAGAGGAAATTTCACTAAATGTACATGAAGTGTTTGTTTTGAGAGTGGGAAGGCACCTCCTATTTGGAACCGATGGCAGGTATTATCTTAGTCTGCTCAAGCAGCCATAGCAAAATCTCATAGACTGGCGGCTTACACAGCAGATGCTGATTTCTCAGTTCTGCGGGCCGGAAGTCCAAGATTAAGGTGCCAGCAGCTTCCGCATCGGGGAGGACTGCAGTCTTGATCTGCAGACGGTCGCTCCTGCTGTGACCTCACGTGATGTCAGAGAGCACAGAGAGAGAAGGAAAGAACACTCACTGCATTCATAAGAGCTTCACCGTCATAAACAAATCACCTCCCAAAGACCCCCTCTCCAAATACCGTCACACTGGAAGTGAGGGTTTCAACACAGGCATTTTGAAGGAACATAAGCCCTCAGTTGATAGCAGGTATCCCTTCTCTACGGAACTCTGCAGTCTCCAACAAAGTGTCTGGGTTTTAGTCACAACAAGGTAATCATTTAATGAGCTAAATTTATCTTAGAGAAATTCTAGTCAGCCTCTCCTATTGCAGTTTGCTAGGAAGCCAAGTTTCTCAAGGGGAATAGGAACTGGAAGTAACTTGTTTAAAAAAACATCTCCTGTGACACACACATCTGTGCGCGCACACACACACACACACACGGCTGACCTCTTGGAAGACAATCGCTGATGGGTAACGTTCTAACCCTCCTGAGTGCTGGTCCCTGGGAAAGTCTGGCAGTGACAGTTTTAGGAAACTCTTTGGCCGAGAAACCCTCACTTTGATATCACAAAACATCGCACTGCCTAACTTAATTTTAGCCTTGTGGTGCAAAGAAAATACCTCTGCGAGATTTTCAAAGGCAGGCCCGCTTGGTAACCATCTCCACTGCAATAGTTAGCAAACACCCACTGCTAGCCTGGAGGTGCGATCTAACCACCACCCCAGCACCACGGTCATCACCCGGCCAGGCGCCCTGGCAGCCAGTGCAGGGCATCTGGGGATTTGCAGTACTTACAGAAATGCTAGAAAATCTCCAAACCTTGTTTTCACTGTTGCCTTTTGCTCTTTAGTGCAACGTTTCTGCGTTGTAGTTATTGTATGGCTTTGTATTTCTTGTTTTTTACACTCATGACTTTAGAGTTAAGTATTTGTACA
Organism: Piliocolobus tephrosceles; assembly: GCF_002776525.5. Lineage (NCBI taxonomy): Eukaryota > Metazoa > Chordata > Mammalia > Primates > Cercopithecidae > Piliocolobus > Piliocolobus tephrosceles. Next base: position 128,016,425 of record NC_045442.1, on the reverse strand, counting down.
CCAAATAAGGCTCTCACCTTTATCTCACTGTACATGCAATAGTATAACATAATTTTGGTGCTTTTAATAGTATTTCTTTTTTTCATTATTAAAGAATGTTTATTTGAATTATATACTTTAAAACAATGAATGGTATTCACATACAGTGTTACATATACCCAGTGCCCATTTGTAGTTTGTCCAAACTCCACCATAATAAACCACCAATGATAAATTCCAGTACCAATGGGGCAAAATCCCCCTTCCAGGTATGGAAGCTTGGCCTGGCTGGGCCTGATTGTAGGCTGGGCCTGCATGTCCGGGAGTCCCGGGGCGGCTGGGTATTTGAGCAAAGCTCCTGGGGTTTGTCCTTCTCTCTGGACATTTTCTTACTATTGCACAAGCAGTGGGGCGGCCCCTCCCTGGCCATCGTTCTCCACATCAGCTCGGACCTCTAGGCTTCCATCTGGTAGACCCCTCGCTTGCTCAGGACACCCTTTCACGGTCTGGTCCCCATTCACGCTTCACACCTCCACTTAGGACATGAACTTTTCTCTTCCTTTCTAGCCCGCAACAATCCAACTTTAATGGCCCATGAGAACCAGAGGTGACCCCATCGGAAACTTTCCAACAACTCAAAAGGGTCTTTGTTCCCCAGAAGGCAGAAAATGCTCAACCCACCAGCATGCCAGAAAGGGAAGGGCAGAGCTGGGAGCCGAGGAGGACGGGGATGTGGGGATGGAGGAACGGGGGCAGGGCTTCCTTCTCAGAATAGGTTGACCACCTCTGAAGGAACGGGAGCATGAGCAAGCCAGACACTGCTGGTACGCTGTCACTTGCATAGCGCTTGAAATAAGCTTTCAAAGTCAGACTTTGCCCTGGTCACTGAGAGCAGCTGCGAGTGTGGGGAGACACTGACCCCCGGCACAGGGGACGGGTGTGACAGGTGATCTATCAAGTAGCCTAAGGGGTTTCTGGGTGAGGAAGGTGGCTTTCTGAGGACCGGTTCCTTATCTGGTACTACCCAGATATTCTCCAATGAGACTTCTGCGCTCCTCCGAGCGGTGAGACTGGCTCGTGAAGAGGTCTCTGAGAGACAAGAAGTGAATGAGTGACAGGCTGTATCACAGGGTCAGGTGATCCTGGCCTCAATACAGCTTTCTTACCTCTCAGATGTGTAACATCAGATGAGTAGCTTAACTTCTTAAAACCTTATTTTCCTCATTTTTAAGATGGAATTAACAACAGTGTCCAGTGTGTTCATGGTAATGTCTCCGTAAATGTTAGAAGGGAGGAAAGGAGAAAGAAAGAAAGAAAATAAAAGAAAGGAAAGAAAAGGAAAGAAAAAGGAGAGGGGAAGGGAGGAGGGGAGGGGGGGAGGGGGAGGGGGGGGGGGGGGAGGGAAAGGAAGGGAAGGGAAGGGAAGGGAAGGGAAGGGAAGGGAAGGGAAAAAGGAAAGGAGAAGATAAAAGGAAAGAAGAGTAGAGAAGAAGTTCATTTCTGGCCTCCATTTTGGGCCACCCTCAGCTAGCAGTGAGCATCCCTGGGTGAAACGAAATAGGTTGAAGACACAGTTCTCTCCAGTCTGTGTCGTCAGAAGAATATTTTGCAAGCAACCTTGTAAGCATTCAAAGGGAACGCTGGGCTCAATATTTCCTCCACCTAATGCAGAAACAATGAAAGCTGATGTTTATAAAGTGGGAAGATCATAAGCACTAAATATTGCTCATTAGTTTAGAGAAATAGTAGCATGGATAATAACAAATGATTTAGAAAGGCTGTTTGGTGATTCTTATTTACCCTGCCCAATAATATATGAACAAAAGGCAGGTGATAAAATTAGAAGACATCCCATTTAGAACAGATAAAAGACAACATTGCCTTGTTTACTCACCATGTAATCGTCTTGTAAAAGTCTTCACTACAGGATATTATTGTGACAAATAGTTTCAACTAATGACTAGGCATTTATAATAAGAGGAGCAACATGTGTAGTTCAAACCCTATCAAACTGTATACCACTGCATGGAAGATGCTAGCTGAAAGTGGAAAGAATAGAGGGAAGGTCCCAGAAAATCCAAGACTTAAGGTCTGCCAATTTCCCCCAAATATTCTTAGCTTAACTTTCCACGTATAAGAGTGAGTGTTTTGCTGTGTGTTTATTTTTCCTGTTTTAGACTAGTTCGGTATCTTTCATTATGGGAAAACAGAGGATTACATTCAGGCTAAATTTTTTTTTTTCCTGAGATTTTCGGCTAAATTAATTAATTTGGAAAAGAATTGCAAGCAGAGAGTATAGTAGATATTAGAGATGATCAAACATCATTGCATTGGTTGCAGAACCAATGATTTAATCTCCTAAGGACTCTGGTGGTAGCAAATGCTCCAAACTGATTGCCTGCATTGGTAAAATAATTCTGACTATTACTAAATTGCTATTTCTCTTCTTTTAATGTGGATATAGTGTGAATAAATGGTACGCTTTTCTCTAAAACATCTGGGTCTAATCTCTATTAAGGACATGATGAACCATTAGCCTGTAACAACTAACAGTGAAAATGAACATTTCCCCCCTATAGTTTGGCTATAACCAAAGCAGCGAGAACTGTAGTCAAACCAGTTGCCTGGCATTTTTAAAATTACAGCAGCAACAATAAAAACTCCAAATATTAATTTTTACACAATGTTAGTCTATTATACTCAATTAATTTAGTTAAAGCCATTTGAATATGTTGCTATTACTTGACTAGGCCTGATTTTCCTAAACCTTTATATAATTAGAACTACGCCTTATATCAGGCAGTGAAATACCTTATCTGGAAAGCATTTTGTGTTTCCAAATGGAAAATTAATATACACATATAAATATATTTGTTATTAAGTGTGAATTTGCATGGTTCCTCTAAATCTAGTTTTAATATGGGCCAAATGAAAATAATATCTTGTTATTAGACTATTTATATTACCTTTGCATTGCTATTGAATTTGTTCTGTTTTTCGCTGTTAAATTGAATATAAACTAAGCCTAAATACCCATAGAAATAAACATTAAAAAAAGTAACACATTTAAAATGTGCTCTATCTCTTTAGAAATAGAATTGACTCTATAAATGAACTGTTAATATATGTCTTTTTGCTTTTAAAGATCGCAAAGAAAGAAAGAAAGGTATGAACAGGGATTCTAGCTTCATACACTGGTTCAGTGAATATTTACTGAGTGAATTTAAAGCGTTGCATTCCACTAGGTTACCAGGTTCTTGGGGAGCCATGGGCAACTTAGAGATTTAGAGGGAAAGTTACACACACACACACACACACATCACAGGTGTCAGCATTCCCCCCCACCCCGTCCCCAGCAGTCTACAGCCCTCACTCACACTTGCTTCCCTCTCATGGACCCTTCTCAGTGGCTACTCCTCCCTTTCACCAGACTCTCATGCTCATGCTTACTTTATTTGGACAACCAATGCTGATCCAAGCCCTAACCTCTTATCGGACAGGAAACTGACCATCAGTAAATGGTGAGATTGTTATTTTCACCTTCACCTGGACTTTATGGAGATAATCTCAGTCAATAGAGTTGCTCCACTCAGGAGTTCCAGACACCAGGAAGTCAGCCAGGCATGGGAGAGAGTTGCTCTTTCTGAAGGGGATGTGTGGTGGCTTCTCCCAGCTGGTTTCATTCTACTTGGACGATTGTCCCATGTGCTCATCAGGGGACAAGTCCTGTATGGGAAGGGACAAACGTGACTGTACAATGTCACGTCAGGACCCTGTGTACTGAAATTCTGATGAGCTATTATTTTTCATGCTCTCCCGGGCCAGAAAAATAACGTAGGGAATGGTTTGTCTTGTCACCGATGGAAGCAATGCGCCTCTGAGTGCTCATGCTCACAGGCGAGCCTTCCTTCCCGCCCGCCCGCATCAGAGCACATCACAGAGAGATGCTTGGGAAGGTGGTGAGGCACAGCGGACTTCAACCCAGACGGCTGAGCCAGGTGGTGTGAGAAAAACCACTCTCGCAGCGCTGGGGATGTCCCCAGTTACAAGGCAGGTCTGCAGCCTCTAGGCTTCTGCCACTCACCAGGTTTGCTCTGCTAACTGCAGTGCCCCATGTCAGTAAGCTGGCACAGGAGATGGAAGATAAACATAACCATTCTGTGTGTACTGTGGGTGCTGGATGCCGTCTCCATCACTCATTCATTGTTGTTGCTGCTAATCTGATCCCAGTCCAGGTGAGAAAAGGCCTCGCTGACCCTGAAACGATTAGGATTTACTGATTTGGAAATTTTCTAAGTGGCCACTGCAATTCATCGCCTCTGCAAGACTCTGACCATAAAAAAGCTGCCCTGAAATCTTATGGACAAAACCTCTGCTCGGGTCTGGTCTGGTTGCCAGATGATTGAGTGCATGTGTTAGGTGTTAATCTGGTGCCGGTTTGCCTTCATAGAAAATCAGTCACTTGTGAGGAAGCCCAATATTGTTCTCTTAGCTTGTCAAAAATAGAAAGCCCACAGCCCAAGAAGGAAAGAGCTGGCAGGTCCGTGCTTACAGGTCTCTGGGACCCTGTCGTCTCTTGCTCTTTAGCTGTCAGGGTTGGAAATGCAACTCTCCCTTTCCGTCCTCCGTCTCACTGATGGGGCCCGTTCCAGCTGCTGCTGGCTGAAGGCCCTGTGGGGACAGTCCACCCTGGAGTGCCACTCTGACTGGCTCAGGACAGGAATCTGAGCCGTGCTGCAGACAGGTGACCGGAATGTGCTGGAAGCCACACAGCGGAGCAGCCCCAAAGCCAAGGGCTTGCATGTGCTACTCCAATTAATTCTAAAAGCAACCTCATGGCACTGGCCTTTCTCCCATTCTGTAAATACGGAGGTAGAGGTTTTCTAGGTTGGGGAAACTTCTCAAAGTCTCAGAGACAGTGAGAGATGGAGTTGGAATCTAATTTGGGGCTGTCTGTTTCAGATCCGAGTCTGTCACGTACGCTGATACCAGGCCACACACCTGTCACTCACAGACACCACAATGCCCTGTTGGTCTCCTCTGCCCACGAGCGTCAGCCCTCACGACCTCCCACACCTCTGTCCTCTACGTTCTGCCTCGGCTTGGAAACATGGACATATTAAAGGTCTGTATAGATGCCCAGAACCGAGTTATTAGATACCAGAGTATGGGGTTTCTAACCTCAGTTGATATTATAGACAGATGGCAAATAAATCACCCAGTTTGCCTAAGTGCTCTTTTTCAGTCACTCAGATTTTCCTCAAATCATAGTAAAGTTGTTTGAATTACTGAGCCCTGATAAACTAGATTGGTCCTGACACAGAACGATGAACTTGCCTCATACCAGCAGTTACAGGCTGAATGTATGTGTCCTTCCATAATTCACACGCCGAAGTGCTCACCCCCAGAGTGGGTGTATGTGGGGTAGGGAGGTAATTAAGGTTATGTTGGGTCACAAGGACAGGGCCCTAAACCAAAAGGATTAGTTTCCTTAAAAGAAAAGATGCCAGAGAGTGAGCTCCCTTTCTTCTCCTCTCCTCTCTCCCTCTCTTTTTCTCTCTCCCTCCATCTCTCCCCCCTCCCCGTCTCTCTCTCTGCTATGGGAGGGCATGGTGAGAAGGCAGCTATTTGCAACCCAAGAGAAGAGCCGTCTCCAGAAGCCAACCCTCTGGTCCCTTGATCTTGGACTTCCAGACTCCGAAACTGTGAAAAACTGAATGTCTGTGATTTAAGCCACCCAGTCTGTGATAGATTGGTATGGTAACCAGAGCAAACCGATCACAGTTTGTAATCAAATGTTGGCTTTGCGATTTTTTGACGATTGTGTTTCTCCCCCTATAAACTGTCAGCCCCACCAAGACTGAGCTCATGTCTTCCTGCTTCAGTGTTAGATCCTGAATTCCATGCACAGTGCCATGCACCTAGTAGGTGCTCACTAAGTCTTTGTTGACTGAGGCCTCAAATCTAAAGAGAATGGGAGATGCACAGGCCTCCACCCAAACACCCGCAATGCCTATTTTTTATAGTTAAGGGAAGCCCAGACAGAAAGCTAGTAAATCGTTTACCTGACCTTACTCAGCAGGTGAGGGGCAGGTCAGGTCTGGACTGAAGGTCCCCTGGGCTCCCCTGAGCAGGGGAGAGAAATGACCTCAGGGTCAGCAGGAGGACTCTGAGGTGTGGAGCCCACCAACATGCCAGACGCTACAGGAATTGCTTCACTTAGCACAGAAACCTGAGGTGCTGCTCATGTTCCCATTTCACAAAATCAGATCTGAGACCGAAAGAAAATCCTACCCCCAGCAGCGTGTCTGCTGCGTCCCCCTCACCTGATGAGCCCGGTGTTTGCCCTGCGTGCCCCCCGGCACCGAGCTCACTCGCTCTCTTCCCTGCATGCCCCAGGTGCCAGGCTCACTCACCCTCTTCCCCGCGTGTTGTCATCAGCATCTGCCTTGGCTCTGCTTTCTCCAAACCTGTCCCCATCGATCATCTGGGGTGGACGAATGATTTCCATCTTGCAAAGTCATTGTATGGGGAAGATGAGATATTCCACGTGAAGCTCCCAGCACAGCCCCCAGGGCTGCCTCCTTCCAGGAGTGTTGGCTTCGCGGTCATCCTCCGCGTGAGTTTTCATCCGTCACTTACATACAACAGGAGTGCTGGTGGGAACCATGGTGCAGGTGAGCAGCCTGAGAGCAACAGTTCTTGCTGGGGAGGTTTTTTTCTCTATTGTCGGAGCTTGAAATGTCTGGGATCTGCGAGTGAACTGACAGCAGACAGGTGGACAGGAGGGAGAGCAGGTCCATCCGTCTGTGCTCATGCACACACACGTGAAGACCCAGTAATGAGGAAAGGGTTTCTATACCAGCAAACACAACACAAACAGGGACTCAGGGCATCACGGGCAGTGTGGAAAGTCCTTTCGGTCTTGATACTAATGGGCAGCTGATCTGAACTGGTTTTGTTTTGTTTTGAGATGGAGTCTGTCTCTGTCGCCCAGGCTGACGGGCAGTGGTGTGATCTTGGCTCACTGCAACTTCTGCCTCCCAGGTTCAAGAGATTCTCCTGCCTCAGCCTCCCGAGTAGCTGCGATTACAGGAGTGAGCCACCACACCTGGCTAATTTTTGTATTTTTAGTAAAGACGGGGTTTCACCATGTTGGCCAGGCTGGTCTCGAACTCCTGACCTCAGATGATCCTCAGCCTCCCCAGGCTCTGGGATGACAGGCGTGAGCACTGTGGCCGCCTGTACTGCACTGCTCAGTGTCGGGGGAGGGGTTCAGTCCTCCTCCAAACAGGAAGTGCCCCCAGAGGGGATCAATGCAGCTCTGCTTCCTGGGGCAGCTGCTTAAGTGGAGGTAGAGTTTCTTTCTGTGGCTGCTGGCTGCTCAGAAGTTTTCAGTTGAAAGTAATTTCCATCCCTTCCTTCTCAACTGCAGTGTGAGCCAGCGTCACCTGCAGGGCTTGGAAGACAGAGATTGCAGAGCCGGGCCCCAGGGTGTCCGATTCAGCGGGTCCAGTGGCGTGCCTATGTGGACAGCCATGGCTGACCGACCATAACCTCACATCTGCCAAACAGATACTGCCTCAGAAATTAACAATGGATGTTTGTCTTCAACGAAGCTTCCGCCCCACACATCAGATACAGTGCTGTGCTGGGCGGAGCCACAAGAAGCCTGGAGGCCTGGCTGTGGCTGCTGGTTTTGTCTCTGGACCTCTGGTGCTGATGATCACAGGCTCCAGAAACCCTTGGAGCTGCGCGGGCCTTCAGTGGCGTATGTGTGTGCGTGCATGCGTGCGTGCATGCGTGCGTGCATGTGAGTGCGTGTGCGTGTGTGCGTACGTGCGTGCGCGTGCGTGCATGTGCGTGTGTGCGTGCATGTACGTGCGTGCGTGTGCGTGCATGTGTGCGCGTATGTGCATTCGTGTGTGCGCGCGCACGCGTGTGTGCGTAATGAGTGTGCGTGCGTGCCCGTGTGTGTGCATGTGTGTGTGCACGCGTCTGTGTGTGTGTTTTCAGGGTCGGGAACAGGTTAGCTGGATGAGATTCCATCCCCTGTGAACTCCCTGACTGTAATTTTTGTGCAGTCAATATGTTGCCCAAACTGGCCCACTTCCCTTCACTGTTGTTGCTCCCGTGGTGCAGGATTAATGTCCACGCTAGGATACAAAGCTTTCACACCCCACTGTCACGGAACTCCTGCCTGTAGGGAACATTGGCTATGATAAAGAAAACTGGGTGAAGCACTGAAAGGGTGGTGCTCAGAAAGAAATAAACCCAAGCAGCCCTGGGGCCATTTCCTTCTTGGAGGTTAGAAAACTGTGAGTGTGTTGATCAGATGTTGGCTAAACTGCCTCAGGACAACTGAATCCTGAATTTACTGCAGACACAATAACCTCACCACACAAGTACAAGGGCATGTCGGTGAAAACCATGTTTTAAACTGTCAAGCTTTGTAAATAATAAAGCAAATTCAGATACTGCAACTAGCAAAAAGAAATCTGAAAATGGTAGAAAAACAAGTTTTACAGTGTGTTTTCTGACGGTGATGGTGTTGAAAAGAAGCAGCATCTCCCATACTGCCCCTCACCTGATGCATCCCATACTGCGTCCCCCTCACCTGATACCTAGCAGCCTTTTTCCTCCTGTATGTAATTACATTTCAGGAGATAGCACTAGACCAATTCTATCCCACTAGGTAGCAGGTTCAATAGTTATAAAAATAGAAAGTATGTAAGAGTTCTGAAAGTGTGCACAGAGGAATGAGAGATCAGTTAAAAAAACTGTTTTCATTTAAAAATAGTTCACGCTCGTGTAAAGAGTTTATTTAAATACATTTAATTACATCATCTTTAAAGCATTTTTGTCCAGCAAGCAAAGCGATGTGACCACAACTGATTTTTTGTTCTAAACAAAGTGATTTCCTGTTACCACCGCATAGAACTGTGTGGGCCCAATGACCCTGGTCCATGTCCGGATGATTTGATTAAAAGGGTGGCAAGGAGGAAAGATGAAGAGGGAGGGCCAGACGCTTTGGGATGTTTCCCTCTTTTTCTTTTTTTTTTTCTATATTGAGTGTTTTGAGATAAGTATAGTATTTTAAAAGCAGAAAAGAAAATGTCCTGGCTGGGTGCTGTGGCTCATGCCTGTAATCCCAGCACTTTAGGAGGCCGAGGAGGGCAGATTGCCTGAGGTCAGGAGTTCAAGACCAGCCTGACCAACACGGTGAAAACACTTCTCTACCAAAAATACAAAAATTACCCGGGTGTGGTGGCAGGTGCCTGTAGTCCCAGCTACTTGGGAGGCTGAGGCAGGAGAATCACTTGAACCCGGGAGGCGGAGGTTGCAGTGAGCAGAGATAGAGCCACTGTACTCCAGCCTGGGCAACAGAGCGAGACTCTGTCTCAGGAAGGGAAGGAAAGGGAAAGGGAGAGGCGGGGAGGGGAGGAGAGGGGAGGAAAGGTTTTTACGCACAATACCAATTACACCCGTGTGAACTACATTCCCTGCAGCAGTTAATATTGGCTCAATGCACCCTTGGCCACTTTTCTGTGCCCTGAGAACACTGGCTTCAGGACCCCGCAGGACCCCAGGATAGTGTGTCTGCCTTTGCCCCAACACAAATCAGTGTTTCTGGTGACTGCTGTCTTTGGAGTTACCACTGTCTTTTAGGTCACAATGGGGTGACCACTGTCTTTTGGGTGACCACTGTAGTTAACAGTACCTTCCCAGACAACTAAAGGAACAGTGAGTGTTATAATATCTCCTTCCAAATTCCAACCTCCCCCACCAAAATCCAATTCACAACCAAAAAATCACTGTAAGAAACTGGGATTTGGTATGCACCAATTAAGAGTCTATGTTTGTTTTTCAGAAATATTATCTAAGTACAAATCATTTTTGGAAGACATTCTAGAATGTTTCATGGAGAAAAGTTTAGATTAGAAAATAGAAATCGGTTTCTTATCCTTAATGCAAACAAGGCTTACATATTTGGGGGATGTTAAAAGATAAATTTAGGTACATGAAAAATTTGACAAGTTTATTTGAACTGACAGCGATTCATGAATCAGGCAGCAACAAACCACGAACTTCTAAGAGCTGCACAAGAGGGAGGGAGGGAAAACGTTTACAAGGTGTCTCTGGAAGCAGGACAAAGAAAACGTGATTGGTTAAAGTGGAAAGTCCCCAGCTAGAGAGGTTCCTTAGCGGTTTCTGATTGGGAAAGTCTCCACTTGGTGAGGATTTGGCGGTTTCTGATTGGTCAAGCTTCAGTTTCGCGTTACTGTTTAGACTGAGTTGGATTTTACTTGCCTATGTAGCAGCCCAGGCCCTGGAGTGCCTCAGCCCAATGGCCAACCAGTTAATTATTTAACATGTGATATGACTCGTGCATAGGAAGAGGTCTTCAGTCCTCAGTTTTATATTCTTATGCCCACCCAATTGTATTTCTTCTTCAGCCTCTCTAGCCTGGGAAATGATTAATTACCCTCTTTCTCAATCCTAATCTCGTTTTCTCCCTGGCTTCACAGATTCTATGTCCAGGCTCGATTGGGGTGATCTAAATCAGGAAGGCTGAATACAAAATTATGTCTGCCATTATTATTCCGTTATTGATATAGAGACTGTAAAATTTAGCACAAAATCCTGAAGTACTCTCATAAGCGAAGCCCAGCTATGCACCATGCAAAGGAGACGACATATTCGTGCAGCACGTGGAAGGGTGTCCCTCTAAAAGATCCCAGATTCTCTGCCAGTTCCTCAACGCTTGTCAGATGATCCGGTTCCTAACAATGAAAAAAAAAGGCAGAGACTAAGCTATGTTCTGAAGGGATTTACTTGGCTATAATTCTTTATGTCACATAATGATGGGGTGATTTTGATTGGAGTTTCAAAAGAAATATCTGTGTGGGTGAGAAAAGTGCTCAGATGAGCTTAACCGTAAAATATGAGGCAGCAGAAGTGCCCCCGGGAGACAGGATTAAGCTGCTCTTCAGGATCTGTTCGGAGCTGTGCCCTTGGGGAGGTCATCCAGTTTATCAACGCCTCAGGTTAGCATCTCAAGAAATAGTACCTCTCCGAGTTGTTATAAAGCTAAATAATTTAGCATCTATAAAATCCTATGAGACGAAAGGCAAAATAGAAATGCAAATTATTATTTTATTATGAGACACCATTAACAGGACGGAAAGTAAAATGCTGTCTTTGATAGATGTCCAGTTCAGCTGACTGATGGCATTGGGCTTCCGTCTTAGAAATGTATGATACTTAACTGCAACAGATAATTGCCTACCATCCTACTTTGTTTCATCTACTCTCCTTAAGAATTATCTTTGGTAGTTTCTCTTCAGGGGTTACCCCTGTCATTTCATCCTGACATTCCTCAGCAAATTGAACAAAATCGTTGCCAGAAAGCCTCAATGAGAAGCAATGCATCTTCATTACAGTAATTATATTTTATGTGGAAGCTTTTTCATAAAAGGTATCAAAGTTTTAAATTTAAGTTCAAAAGATGGTATGTTGCTAGTGGCAATAACATTAGCTAAAGCTGTGTTGTTAAATGGAGAAATTTGTTTTTTAACCTAGAAGAACCTTTTTGGTAGGCTCCCCATCTGGTAAAATAAAAATGGTGGTCTCACTGTTTAATCTCCAAGATCAGAACCAGGAAATGCAATCCCTCCAGCTAGGAGACAGGCAGCTACCCCTCTTTGATGTAGGAAGCAAGTTAGTTCTGCAGTGGAAACCCTGATTCCCTCTCTCTGGTTGCTTCATCTGGGCCTCTGGGGACTGGGAGGGCTCAGGGGGAGCCTGGCTTCTCATCCAGCTACTGTCACCCCAGCCTCTCGGCTGGCCAAGGTCCACGGCCTCTGGTCAGCCAGTGACCAACATACAGGGCAAGCTGAAGGGCTCTGCCGCCTGAGGAGTGGGGGAAAGTGGGCAGGAGTGGGGTAAACTTTGAGGCTCCTAATTCTCACATCAATTGGGAATCATCCCATTTCCGTGAAGATGGAGTAACAAAGAATCTTTGTGATATTTCCTGTATAAAGTAGTCCGGGCAAGAAATGCTTAATTTAAAAACAATAGATTTCTGGGTTATTTTTTATTTATTTGGACAATAAGCAAAATGCTTAGATTTAGGACTATTTAGGGGGTGGCCCCATATATAAAAGAATCCTAGCAGGGAAAAGATGAAGGTAATTGAGATAAGCAAACTGAATGATACAAGTGCTATGGCATTGTATAAATTGGTGCTATTTTAAACACCTACCTGTTTCTGGTCTTGGGAGTCAGCGTGCTTGAAGAAATGCAACCTTGGCTTCCAGTCTGCACTCAGTCGCCAGGTTAGGAGGTGGGCGAAAGAGGAGCTCTCTGAGCCTCAGCTTCCTCATTGCATTGTTCAAAGAAAAACTTTAGACAAATTAAGTATAACACAGTTTAATTGAGAAAAGAATGGGTCACACACCAGGCAGCTCCCAGGACCCACAACAGGTTCTGAGGTGTGACTCTGGGGCTGCCACGGGTATGGACAGAAAAGTGGCAATGGGGGGAATGGAAATGAAAGTGGCATCCAGAAACAGCAGGACTGGTTCCAGCTCTGTGTTTGCCTGTTTTTTTTTTTTTCTTGATACAGAGTCTTGCCCTTTCGCCCAGGCTGGAGTGCAATGATGCGATCTCGGCTCACTGCAACCTCTGCTTCCTGGGTTTGAAGTGATTCTCCTGCTTCAGCCTCCTGAGACACTGGAATTACAGAAACCTGCCAACAAGTCTGGCTAATTTTTGTATTTTTAGTAGAGACGGGGTTTCGTCATGTTGGCCAGGCTGGTCTCGAACTCCTGACCTCAGGTGATCAGCCTCCCTCGGCCTCCCAAAGTGAGGCACCGCGCCTAGCCTAGTGTTTGCCTTTTTGAATAGTTTGAACAGTGGCCGCTGTGAGCGGTTGAGGGGTGGCTGCTGGGATTGGCTGGGGCTTAGCTACATGTTCTAGGAGCAGGTGGTGGCCTGTGGACAGACACATCCAGGTAAGTCACACTTCACTGTGTATGAAGCAACCTTTAGGCAGAACCTAAAACGTGTAAGGAGGCAGCTTTAGGCTAAAGTGAACAGCATGATCTGTGCATGCATGGCACACATGTAACATGCACAGGCGTTGGAACCAAGTAAAATCTAATCAATGCTGCTTCCCTCCCCCACTTCTCTCAGCACACAGAGAAGGAAGCAGTCAGGACATTGTCGAATACATTGTGAATTATTTTAAGGAGGGAGCTTTGGAAATGGAAGGCTTTACAAGTTACCTCAGGCCACAGTCTGAAGCACGTGAGTACATCGGTTTTAGGCATTTCTGAAGGTGGTGGTTTATGATCCTCTGAGGAAAAGTTACTAAAGTAATAGCCACGTATACAGTACTTCTTTAGGAAAGTTAATTCTTGAATTAACGCCATTTGTCATATGGTAACAAAAGAGACAGTGCCAAGAAATTCAAGTCCTGATCTTTGCTTATTGCTTATAATATTAAAAATATATTTTATCTCAATACTTTATACCTGTAGTATACAAATATACTTAAACACACCTTATATTTGTATCATTTTTATATTTTCAAAATACTTTGGTGTATATTATTTTGTTGCACCCTAACAATAGCATTGTGGTTTAGAAAGGGGAGTTTTTTTCTTCTCACGTTTGGGATGAAGAAACTTAGACTCAGGGAAGTAAACTGATGTTTAAGAACTAACCAAAAAGTGGAGGCAGAGCGGAACCAAGGCCTGAGCAGCCTCACTCTGCAGCCAGCATCCTTTTCATTCTAGCACTGACTCCTAGGAAACTAGCACAGTGAGGAATATCCTTCTTCTTCATGGGAATTTGCTCACTTCCATTGTGACTACTATTCTAAACAGAGTTGAGAATGAAGTGAATATCTATGGGTTTCATGCAATGAATATGTGTGTGTGCCCACAGATACGGATGTATGGACGTGTGCATTTATCTCCTGCTTTTTTTCTGAAAATGTTTTGAAATAACTGATTTTGAAATTACAAATGCAGACAACAAAACTGTTGAGATGAATTGATGTAGGACCTAACCTTGATTCTTGTTTAAAACAGATGAAACTATTAGAATGGGGGCTGAGCTAGCTGCTCTGTAATTCAAGGATGATGGGATGCTTCTGTTTTAAGATCGAGGTGGTGCTTCTGCCTCTAAGAGCCTATAATTTGAGGCAAAAAACAAATGACGGGTTATGATAATGCATGTGGTTTAATAGACCATTCTATGACACTAGATGACAGTTGAATTTCTGAATTGTTTATGCTTTGGATTCTATTGCTGGGGTGCAGGAAATGCTACCCCAAGATAGGGCACCTTCAGAAATGAGAAAATTGCAGAAGCCAGAAGATTCCTCTGTGGCCTTTTTCTACCTTTCTCCCCTGTGAACTGGCTATGAAAGAGTTTTCTGGCCTACTTTCCCTGAAAATAAGACTGTCATTCCAGATATCAGACCCTCGTATGACTCTGAAACCTGGAGAGGAGCTGCACACAGAGACGCCAGGAAGGATCTGAGCCAAGAGGCCTCGTTCATTTCCCGAGCGTATCACCTTCAGATCACACCCTTTTCCTCCAGTCACACTTCAGCATGACTCCCATAAAAATACAGTTTTCTCTGCGTCTTTGGGTCTTCATTTCTGAAGTTCCTCGTGTAAAATAAAACTTCTATTAAATAAATTCATCATGCGTTTCGTTTGTTCATCCCTGTTTTGTTATAGGATCTCAACCATGAAC
>NC_045442.1:127992025-127996674 GCF_002776525.5 Piliocolobus tephrosceles | reverse complement strand
TATAAGGAGTAAGGAAAGGATCCAGTTTCAGCTTTCTACTTATGGCTAGCCAATTTTCCCAGCACCATTTATTAAATAGGGAATCCTTTCCCCATTTCTTGTTTTTGTCAGGTTTGTCAAAGATCAGATGGTTGTAGATGTGTGGCATTATTTCTGAGGACTCCGTTCTGTTCCATTGATCTATATCTCTGTTTTGGTACCAGTACCATGCTGTTTTGGTTACTGTAGCCTTGTAGTATAGTTTGAAGTCAGGTAGCGTGACGCCTCCGGCTTTGGAGGACACTTTCTTTATTGTCAGCTGGAACACAGGGCCTTGCATTGTGAAGCCGGGACAGCACCAGCTGCGTGAAAATCAAAGCTGCCATGGCACTTCAACAACCGGAAGTTACCCCCATGTGATCCGCTGGTTTCCAGGCTTCAACAAACGGAAGTTACCACCATGTGATCCACTGGTTTCCAGACACCAGTGGTTCCAGAGATGGACAGAAATAATAAATGTTCATTCTGCGAGGTGCTGACAGCATGGCTTTTGCAGGGTTTGTGCAAGGGACATGCATTATGGGAGACATGATCTCTTGTGTCCTTAGGGATTTCACTGCAAGGGAGAATCACATGGTTGGAGCTGGAGTCCTCCTGGCGCCCAAGGCCAGAGTCAGTTCACTGCAGTCAGCAGAAATAGTTTTCCGGTGCCAGTTCCTCCAGAGACCACCTGCTCAGACTCAGATAACCCTGTACCTGTGTATGGATCACTGGACACCTGCTCAGATCCAGTTCCAACCCAAGCACCTGTGCATGGATCATCCGCGAGACTTACAGAGCTCCCAGGGATAGAAAGGATTTCCATCTGTGACTCCACAGAGGAGGCATCTGATGGGCCTGGGCTGTCATCAGGATGCACCTGGCCTCACACAACCTGGTGGGAGCAGTGCGGGGAACGGCCATCTCTGTTCTGAGCACACTGGCCTTCCTGAGGACCAGCCGGCTGCCGTCCCAGGCTGACCTGTGAGTGGACGACATTGCACACGCCCTCCTCACTGGGGCAGAAAAGGAAGCTGTCAGAATGAGCAGTGCAACTCACTAGCTGGGGAGCCTCCAAGTAAAGAGGCCTTCCTTTCAGAACCACTATAAGCCAGCATTGCTGTTTTACATAGAAGAAGAAGGATTGTAGTTTTCATAAGGAAATCTCATTGTTAATGCCAGCAATATAAAGATAATGCATGTCCACCTGCTTTAAGATGAATTGTGATTGCTTTTCATTTTTCTCACTGAGGAATGATCAAGTATTTACCTATTAAATGCTTAGAAGGTGCTTCTCACCTTGACTTGGACTCTGATTTTCCCATGGTCGTGCGTTTGTTGATTGTGTAAATCCACACCCTCACCAGCACCAGCAATTCTGAGACTCCTGTAAGAAATCAGGGAGGATCCCTGGTTCTTGGCATAGGAGCAGGGGAGTGGTCAGGGGGATGACAGACCCTGTAGAATATGCTCCACTGAGCAGCTCTTGGGGAGGACGAAGACGGGAACAAACAAAAGCAGGTGTGAGAGCTCTGAGCAAGGGAGCAGGTGTGAGAGCTCTGAGCAAGGGAGCAGGTGTGAGGGCTCTGAGCAAGGGAGGAGGTGTGAGGGCTCTGAGCAAGGGAGCAGGTGTGAGGGCTCTGAGCAAGGGAGCAGGTGTGAGGGCTCTGAGCAAGGGAGCAGGTGTGAGAGCTCTGAGCAAGGGAGCAGGCCGTTCCCACTTCCTGGGCCCCAGGGTTGGTTTCTTTCCTGCAATAAGGAGCGTGACATTTCTTCTCAGGGGATCCTGAGTTTGAAAATGTCTTGTGAATGGTAATGTCTGGGACAAATGTCCTGTCCTGGAGCAGGAGGAGGTAAGAGGGGGACAGACAGTGACCATCATGAACCATCTGCTGCTGGTGGACCCTCAGGTAAGGAGCAGAGGACGCAGGGGTGTGGGGATCTGGCCGGGGAGCCTGGGCCTTGCAGTCCTGTGGGGTTCCCGAGGCCCCTTGGCTCTCCCTGAGGTTTCTTGGGCATCTATTGGTAGTACTTTACCCTGAAACCCCCATCACAGGCTGGGACGCTCTCCCAAACAGGAGAAACAGGGGAGTGGATTCAGGACCCCTTAATCTCCCCACCTACAGCCAAGCCCTGAGCTTCTCAGAGGTCATACCTGCATTGCAGATGGTGACAAGATAGTCACTGTGATGAGGTCACTCCCAGTCACATTGAAGAGATGGAGGAGGATGAGAAGGATGAGGAGGAGGAGGGAGGATGAGGGAGAAGGAGGAGGAGGGAGGGGGAGGGATGAGGAGGAGGAAGAGGAGGAGGGAGGAGGAGGACGAGGAGAGGGAGGAGGAGGAGAAGGAGGGTGAAGGAGGAGGCAAGTTTGCTCTCAGAGTTCAGGCTGGGAATCATTATGAACATGTTGTATTAGGCAACCTCTCAGGAGAAATCTACGTGAATGGTTAACCTCACTTCCTCATTTTTGGGCGTGTGCATTTGAGGGAGCACAGCCCAAGTGGAAGCTCCCAGACACAGGCTGAGCTTGTTCCATCAGCCTGATATCAATCGGCCCCTCGGTGTTGCAAAGGCCGGCAGTGCCGGGAGCTGACAGCCCTGGGATTGTGTGTTCCAGGCTAGATATTTAATTCTGAGGCCTGCCCTTACTGTCTGTGACTTTGGCTTCCAGTGGACCCTCTGTTCCTTCTTCTAGGTGGAGTGAGGAGTGCAGGGCTGGAGCTCGGTTCCAGGCTGGGTCACTGCACTGCCGGAGCTTCATGCTACCTGTCTCTTCCCCAGCCTCAGCTCCTTCTTTAAATAAAGCAAAATAGTTGAATCCCAAATGAGGCAAAAAAAAAAAGCTGGACTGCCGTAATAGACAAAAGATCCTTCCAAGACACCGTTAACTGACGCTGCTGCCAAAACCTGAGGGAAGAGGACCTGTTTAGTCGTTACTCAGTGTTGCTGACGTCGCTTGAAAGTCTGGCAGCCTCTTGGTCTTGGTCTGCCCTCAACAGTGTGGAGTGACGGCCTCACTCCAGGTGCTGGTTCTACCACGTGCAAGCTACACTTGGCAACTTACAAAACCCGCCCAAGCGTGAGCCTCTTCATCTGTCTTTAGTGACTGTGACAAGGAGCTGAAACCACACACATACACCTGTGCACACCTGTGCCACACAGACACACATTTGTGTACAACACAGGCACACACAGAGCACAGGGCTTGCTGCAGAGTGCAGCAAATAGAAGTTCCTGTTATTTTTACTGGTGTTGGGCATCTCCCTTCTGGGCATCTTTGGAGGAAGGAGTTCTTCCTCCTCCTCCTCTTGCTTTGTTCTAAATCCTGGGGCTGACCCTGCAGGCGGTGCTTCCTAGGCTATTGGGTCCTGGGCAGGGTTCAACGCATGGGAGCAGTGCTGTAGGGCAGGCGGGCTGGTCCGCAGGAGGCAGGCCCCCTGCATCTCTGCTTCAGGTTGTCTCTGGCTGTGGCCACGTCTGCTCTGTGGTCCCAGTTTCCCTGGTGAGTCCCTGGTCCTCAGTCTCAGGGGCGCCACTTCCTGCCGTTGGAGCTGTCTTGTTAGACGTTATGTTAGTCACTAAGGTAAGGAAGGCCAAGTGGATGTCCCCTGCTGTGGTCTGAGTGTTCCCCTGCTTTCACAAGACTCATCTGTTGAAACCAAGCCCTCCAGGTGACGGTGTTAGGAAGCAGGGTCTCTGGGAGGGGATTTCTAAGTGCCCTTAGAAAAGAGGCCTCAGGCTAGGTGCCGTGGCTCACGCCTGTAATCCCAGCACTTTGGGAGGCTGAGGCGGGCAGATCACGAGGTCAGGAGATTGAGACCATCCTGGCTAACACAGTGAAATCCCGTTTCTACTGAAAACACAAAAAATCAGTCAAGTGTGGTGGCGGGCGCCTGTAGTCCCAGCTACTTGGGAGGCTGAGGCAGGAGAATGGCAAGAATCTGGGAGGCAGAGCTTGCAGCAAGCTGAGATCGCGCCACTGCACTCCAGCCTGGGCAACAGAGGGAGACTCCGTCTCAAAAAAAGAAAAGAAAAGAAAAGAAAAGAAAAGAAAAGAAAAGAAAAGAAAAGAAAAGAAAAGAAAAGAAAAGAAAAGAGGCCTCACCCCTTCCACCATGCAAGGATACAGCATGAAGGCCCCATTTATGAACCAGGAGGTGGATCCTCACCAGACACCAAACCTACTGGCATCTCCATCTCCATAGAGTGGTCTTGGTCCATGTGTGTAAGTCACACCTACTCTGAGCCCACCGAAAATGATGTGGACACCAGATTCCAGTCAGGGAAGGAACACTGTAACACTGTCCTCGACAGAGGCCAACCTGTCTTAGACTTTCACCTTGATCTTGGACTTCCCAGACTCTGGGATTGTGAAAAACAAATTTCTATTGTTTCTCAGACACCCAATCTACAGGATTTTGTTATAGCTGCCTGAACAGACTAAGACATTCCCCTTCCAGTTACCACAGTAAATCAGAGGCAAGACTGCACCTGGAGTGCAATGGGAGAGATCACAATGGAAGAGATCACAATGGGAGAGATCACAATGGGATAGATCACAATAGGAGAGATCACTGTGGGAGAGATCACAACGGGAGAGATCACAATGGGAGAGATCACTACAGGAG
>NC_045442.1:127982026-127992015 GCF_002776525.5 Piliocolobus tephrosceles | reverse complement strand
ACAACGGGAGAGATCACAATGGGAGAGATCACTACAGGAGAGATCACTACGGGAGAGATCACAACGGGAGAGATCACAACGGGAGAGATCACTACAGCAGAGATCACAATGGGAGAGATCATAACGGGAGAGATCACTACGGGAGAGATCACGACAGGAGAGATCACAATGGGAGGGATCACTAAGGGAGAGATCACTACTGTCTTGAAAGACTTAAGCAGACGAGGATGGGGGTTCCTATAGTACCTTCAATGTAGTCACCGGCCCAGGCCCTCTCAGGACCAGGCGAATGACTGCAGATAACAGTGGGCTGCCGCAAACTCAAACAAGTGATCGTTTCAATCACAGTTGCCTGGTGTGGCCTCTTTACTGAAAGAGTTTCTGGCATTTGTACGCAAGACAGAAATGCGCTGCCATCAACCTCAGTTCCATTCAGCATGTCAGCGAACCCCAGAAACATGGTATCCAGAGAAGCATCTCGCACAGCGGCTATGCTTCCCTCCAGACACTCGGTCATCAGCTCTGTGACAGGAGGCAAAGACGGGTTTGGACTCCCAGGGCCTGGTGAAGGCTCAGCTGTGTGGTCTGGGAACAGGAGAGAGAAGGGCTGCGTCCTCCCAGGTTAACGCCTGTTGAGGACTGCGTTTCTGCTCTGGCTGGAATCTGGTGCACATCATTTTCTGAGGGCCCACACTGTGTGATTTGCCCACATGGCCTAGGGCCACTTTATGGAGGCAGAGATGCGACAAGGGGCCCACACCAGGCATCTGCCAGCCTCCCTTTGCCTTAGTGGCACAGAAGTGCTGGATGCACCCTGGAATGTGAGCAGGAGAGGAGGGACGTGGGTGAATGTTATTTATTGCATACTACCCTCAGACCACCGTCCCCCGCCCCCCTCACTCTCCTGCTGTCTTTTACTGGGTTTGGGTGATTACCAGAGGCCACCTCCTTGAAGGGTCAGCAACATGGCAGAGCAGACTGACGAGGCTGTGGATAGATTCGGGCAGCTACACACCCAGCGTGGGCTGCACCACGGCACCCTGGCCCGTCTGAAAACCACACACAGCTCTGCCTGTGCCTGGACTTTTTGCTCATCAAGCACCAGCAGCCCTCAACCAAAGAGAGGCAGGGACAGGTGAGAAAAGCCTCCTTGATCCTGTCCAGTCAGTGGGACTGTCCTGAAGCTCTTGCCTGAACCATCTGCTAGAGGGGTCAGCTCGTTAACCCTAATGGGCTTCCCTACTCCCTGCCTCTCCGCTCCCTTTTCTCAGGTGGGGACCAGGACAGTGAGTTTTTCCCTGCACGGTCTCACTTTTCCACTCACAATTCACACACGACCCCATGTATTGGAATCCCCAGCTCCACCGGGCCCAGCTAGGAGAATTCAGCTGGTCCCGCCCCTGGCAATTCCTGTCTGCTGAGGCGGTGTGGCTGCTGTAGGGGTGCCCGCTGAGAGCCCGCCAGGAGAGCAGTTTCTGACTGGACAGATTTTAGCTCCCCCACCCTTGGGGTCTGATGCCTGTTCCATTCCTGGGCCCACTCTCTGCAAGCCACACCCTGACCAGGGCCACATGTCATGGATGTGGATGCCCGGCCTCTGCCCCCAGCCTGGGCTCCCCTAACAGACAGTCTCTCCTGCAGGGCTCCCCATCAGCTGAGCTGTGGGGCCTCAGAGCTGCCGCCTCCATCTGTCCTCGGCTCTTCCTGCCATCTCTCTGCTTCCTTTACTCCATCCATAGGTGTCCGGCCTGCACTGCGGCCTGAAGCCCTCTGGCCTCCGGCTGCACCTCACCTTTACCCACAACGGGTGTGTCCAACCAATCTCCTGCAAGTCCGATTCCATCTCAGTGTCTGATTCCTGGAGGACCCCACAGACACGGTGTGTTTCCCAGCCTTCTTAACACTTCACTGCAAGATTTACAAATAAGGGTTGTGGGCCCAGGTGCGGTGGCTCACGTCCATGACCCCAACACTTTGAGAGGCCGAGGTGGGAGGATCACTTGAGGCCAGGAGGCCAAGACCAACCTTGGAAGCATAGTGAGACCCCATCTCTACAAGAAATACCCAAATTAGCCAGGCGTGGTGGTGCATGCCTGTAGTCCCAGCTACGTGGAAGGCCGAGGTGAGAGGATTGCTTGAGCCCAGGGGTTGAAGGTTACCATGAGCTCTCATTGCACCACTGCACTCCAGCCTGGGCAACAGAGTGAGACTCTGTCTTGAGAAGAAATAAACGAATAGATCAACAAGGTTTGTGCTCAGTGTGCAGATCCACCAGGCTTTAGTGTGCTGGGCCTACTGAGGGTCTCGTGGTGGATCTGAAGGAATCAATCACAAAGGCCCCTGGCTGCTCCATGCCAGGCCCATAAAGAAGAAACAGAGGCAGGGCGTGGTGGCTCACGGCTCTAATCCCAGCACTTTGGGAAGCCGAGGTGGGTGGATTACCTGAGATCGGGAGTTCGAGACCAGTCTGACCAACATGGAGAAACTCCACCACTACTAAAAATATAAAATTAACCAGACCTGGTGGTGCATGCTTGTCATGCCAGCGACTTGGGAGGCTGAGGCAGGAGAATGGCTTGGACCTGGGAGGCAGTGGTTGCGGCGAGCTGATATTGCGCCATTGTACTCCAGCCTGGGCAAAAAGAGCGAGACTCCGTCTCAAAAAGGAAAAAGAGAAAAAACAAAAACATAAAGGGAAGACAGGCTCTGCTCCGGGTAAGGTCAGCCGGCTCAGGAAGGAGAGACTCGCAGCACAATTATCATGGCTCACAGACGAGAGCGCCTCTTCCAGTTGGGTGCCTGCAATGTGAGCGCTAGTGAAACAGGGGCTCCGGGAGGAACGTGTGAGGGCGTGTGAGGGTGGGCACCGTGTCAGGGGCTTGGTGTCATGGGCTGAGGTGGGTTTCCCAAGACTCATGCGCTGAAGTCCTGACTCTCATACCCCAGGATGTGGCTGGACTTGGAGACAGGGTCATTACAGAAGAAACTCAGTTGAAATGAAGCCATTGGAGTGACCCTAATTTGATCTGACTGGCGTCCTATGAGAAGAGGAGGTTAAGGCAGACAGGCACACAAAGGGACAACTGACTGAGGACGCCATCCACTAGCCAGGAAGGGAGGCCTCTGGAGGAACCAGCGCTGCCAACAGCTGGATCTCAGACGTCCAGCCCCCGAGAAGGGATAGGATTGTGTCTGTGGCTTAAGCCGCCCTTCTGCGGCGTTTGTTACCAAGCCCCAAGCAGACTGAGACCCTAGATTTGGGTGTGAAGGCTGAGTGGGTGATTTCTCCTTAAACGGCAGGGCTGGATTCGGAATTCCAGCTTCCCAAGGCCACAGACGGGCAGGCAACATCTCTGTTTCTCTTTCCTTTTCTTCCCAGCATGGAGACCCCAGTGGCATCGTTGTAAAAACCTGCTTTCTGAAAAGCGCCTTTGTGACCACAGGAAGCTCACGGCTCCTTTATCTCTCTTATAAAATTCCTGATGGTGTTTCCATGAAAGAAGTCACGATGGAACAGCCAGCTGGCCAAGGTCAAATCGTCCCTCCATGCGGTTTCTCCCCTTCCAAACGGGCTCTTCCTGCAGCCGAGGCAGAGAGCGGCGGAGCTTTTCACACCAGGAGAGCATGTCCTCTGTCCTCTGTGCTTGTCTGAGAAAATAAAAATTTAGATCACTCCATGTGTTTGAGGATTAGTCATTAGAATCATCTGGTGAGATAAGCGCCTGAGCTTGATTGTGAGTTAGAAAAAGAAAGTGATTTAAGCATCACCTAACAAAGGTGGTGCGATATGAACTGCAAATCGGGTTTCAGACACACCTTCCCAGGAGCACATCTGATACCGGTGGGGTGGAGTGGGCCAGAGGCTCCCGGCTGTGTCTCTAATAGCACAGAACCCAGGAGCTAGGGACGGGTGTGCCCGGACCCAGCCGGGCCATCCCCGCTGCACTGCGGTGGGAAGGACAGGAAGCCAGTGTGACTGCCACAACCCTTGTCCTCTCTGCAATGGGCTGGGAGCACCTAATGGGCTCACATTCCACAATGAGATCCCACAATGAGAGGATGGAATTAGATCAGTGGGTTTCAAACAATAGGATTCCAAGGAGTGTCAGGTGCCTGGATAGAGTCTGGGGAGAGCAGGGCTGTCGGGAGAACAGGCACAGCCTCACATCAACAAGCCCGTGTAACAGAGCACCATAGATGGGCAGCGTAAACAGCGGGCATTCAGCGGGCATTAGTTGTCTCAAGGTCCTCAAGGCCAGGAGTCGGCATCAAGCTGTTCACAGGGACGGTTTCTCCTGAGGCTTCTCCCTGTGGCTTGCGGATGATGTCCTCTCCCCGAGTCCTCAGGGCCATCCCTCGTTCTGTGTCTGTGTCCTCATTTCCTCTTCTTATAAGGACTCCAAGAAGGCTGGATTAGGGCCCACCCTGTCTACCTCCTTTGACCTTGATTACCTCTTGAGGTGCAATCATGTTCTGGGGAGCCAAGGTCTGATCTGCAACAGATGAATGTGGAAAGGACAATCAGCCCCCAACAGCCCTTCTCCTTCTCTTGACTTCTACAGCGGCTTTCTGTGTTTATCTGCTTTTACACGTTGGCGTTTGGGGTGAAATCACATTTGAAAAAGAGGTTTGCTTCATCACAAAGGTCTGGAAACCCCCGAGATGGACGGAGGCTCTGCCTCTCCACGGGCTCTCGCTTGGAGCTTGGAGGATCCGTGGAGGATGGGGTCCGGAGTCTCCAGGGCCCACGCTGTGGCCATGCCTCGACGGAGGCGACTTCTCAGTGGGGTGAGGCCCCTGGGGTGCATTGCTCCGAGAAATGCCTGGGCATTAGCAAACCCCTTCCCTCCTGGCTGGCCAGAGGAAAAGCTTCTCTTTTTCTCCTTTAACCAAGGAAGAAGGCTCCGTTCCGTGTGGCTCTGTGGCTCTTGGTGGCTGTTTTAAAGCCATTTCCTATCTTCCGAAGCCTAAGGAAGGAGGAGCAGGGGTTTAAGAAGACCTCAGGCTACAGCCGAGCTTGTCCCAGTTTGCTGGGTGGTGGAGGCTCGTGTGGGCTGTGCTTCTGGCATGTTCTCCCGAGCCACAGTGGGAACAGGACCTGGCCACGGGAGTTGGGAGCCGTGGAGGACATATTCCACTGGTCTAGAAGCCGAATCGAATGCTGTGACATTGTATCCCGGCCCACAGCAAAACGAGTTGGCTCAATAAGAATATGGATGCTGTATCCTAAATCTTCCCATTTCAACAGCTTAAGTTGGGCTGGTTGGGGTTGGATTGGCCAGTTTCTGATGCAGAGCAAATGACAGACCTTTCATGACTGTTTTCTGATTCTACCAAGTGACCGTAAGAGAGGGGAGAGGAAACAGGTAAGAATCCCTTTTACAATTGTAGTCAACCCCTCTCCTAAAGGACAGGGCTGCTTTTCTGAGAAATACATCATCCTCTGGAACATCCAAAGACATTTTCTCAGTAAGAAAGAGAAATGGGGCCGGACTGAATCCAAAGAAGGTGGGAAAAGCAATACCAAGATTCAGTCCTTACGACTTTGGGAATATTGCAAAGTTAAACAGAACGTGACCACCTGGGGCTGTCGGACGCATTTAGTCTCTGATTCCGGTCAGTTCTCCACCTGCTTCCTCTCTCTCTTTATGGGATGAGGGATAAGGGAAGGGGGTGGGACGGTGCAGGGCACAGAGGTGGGGGTACAAGCCTCCTGGTCTCGGGAAGCACAGACAGTAACACCAAGTGACTCCAGCAGACAGCTGGAATTCCTATTAATAAATATCAGAGACCTATTCAGACGTGCCCGTGTTTTGGCCTAGGACCTTTTGGAGGGTGGACAGCTGATTCCTCGGAACCTACAAACTAAAGAAACAGAAGCTGCCTCAGAACCCAGACTCCAGGCCCTGCAGGGGTAAGCCTTCTACCTTTCCTGCTGTGCAGTTTCCTCAAAGCTGTCGGAAGCAGGGAGACTCCAAAATCACCATTGCGCTTGAGTCCAGCGCTGTAGCGGGAAGCTCTAATGGACCTACCAAGACATTTCTTTCTAACCTCTGTGAACCCTGATGCTCATTTCTCAGTATTTTCTATTAGAATCTTTTTGCTTCATTAGAGTAAGTCATGTCCCTGCAACATAATTACAGACTCCTTAAAGGGACAGCTGTGTCTTATATGCAAATCCTAACACATACAGGGAATTGGTTAATCACTCAGATAATGTTACTATCATATATTATTATAGATTAACATTATATTGATATTAATATTGTTATATATTAATAATTATATTGTTGTATTATCTGAATGATTAATTCCTCATATGTGTTAGGATTAGCATATAAGACAAATTAACAGTGGCCAGTTAATCTAAGTAATTAGTTAAATTTTTAATTAATGAATTATTATATATTACTATTAAACAATGAATATTTATTATTTATAAATAGTAAATATTTGTAAATTATTTATTAGTATTAACTATATAAATTATTGTTTATTAAATTATTAATCAAAATAATTAAATATTTAATGCTATAAATATTTTCTTCATACTTTGTAAAGGAGTAGCTCATCAAATTTCTCTCACAGACTTTAAAAACAGTTGTGAAGAATAACGTTAAAAGACACGTGTGTACGCGGGGCTGTGAAATGGGTCTCTGATATGTATTAATAGGAACACCGAATAAGGCAGTCTGAGGAGAAATGGGAACCCATGCATTAGAAGCGAAACAGATGGGCTGGAGAGAGATTTTGGAGGTGGAGACCAATGGCTTTGCGCTACTGAGGGCAAGGAAGAAAAGAGGGCATTAGGAACGACTCCCGTGTTTACGGTTTGAGCTGGGGGGGTCGTGGGGATGGATTTTGTCATGATAAGGCCACTTTTCCTGAGAGCACCGTTCAGTTCAGTTTCTGGGGAATGGAAAGCCAGAGTGGAGATGTCAAATTACAAAACAAACGCTCTCCTCTTCCCCACCCAGGAGAATATCTACTTTACATTTAACAGGCTTTAAAAAACTTCATCCATGTCGATTCTGAGTAGCTGAGCAAAGGAATTTCTTCTGAAATCCCGCTTGTTCTTACGGCCTTCACTTCTAATGAAGTCTATGCAGTCCATTTCAGTAGCTTATAAAGCCGTTGAAAATTCCCCTAACTTTAATAGTAAAAACCAAGATACGAGTAAAAAAAGCAAGATAAGACTTGATGGATAGTTCAGGCATGCAGTCAACAGGTATTCATTCCATTTAATCTTTTCTCTCTTGTTCCCTGGAACTTAAAAAGCTAACAATTTACTTGCGCAGTCTCTCCTCCTGCAAGAATGCCATCCCACCCAAGCAAAACATATGGCAGGTCAGGATGACTGGCACATAAATCAGAGTCAAACAGAGTGTCACTTCAATTCAGCAAAAACTGTGGAATTTGCTTTTTCTACTTTCTTTCTTTCTTTCCTTCTTTCTTTCTTTGCACTGAGTCTTCTCCAAAATGATGCTCAAAAAAACTGGTACTATCATTATTACACTTTACTGTGTCTAGTTTTTGGCCTTTTTTCAGGAATGGATCTAAAACTATTTTTGGCCTGAGCCATGCCTTGTTAAGATGCAGATCCTGAGCTGGTGGGTCTGGAGTGAGGCCTGAGGTTTGCATTTGTAAGGAGCTCATGGATGCTGCCCTTGCTACTGGTTTGCGGGAACACTTTGGGTAGCAATATCCAGGGGCACCTGGGGGGGCCGGGAAGCCCTGCACAGCTGTTCCACTGAGGCAGGGCTGGTTTTGTACCCCCACAACCCACATCAAGGGGTAACTGGATGGGGGCTGCCCTGGCGAGGCTGCTCCTCAATTCTGTATGCCACCCAACTGGGCACGGCCAGTTAATTCCATTCAAATCCATTCAGAGCGCAGCTGAGGCGAGGCCTTGTGTGGCGGAAGGAGAATGGCATTTGGAGCCAGCAGACAGGAGTTTGGGTCCCAGCTCTACCACTTAGAGGCAGCAGCACCATTTGTTCAACTTTACATTTCTTATGTGAAATCCATGGTATTTATCACCTCAACCATATAATTTTCAAAACAGCAAGTGAGATATTATGTTTGCAAAGATTTTGCCAAGAATTCTTAGTTGGTTCTCATGACCTTAAGTTGTGATCAAATTCAAAACTCATACTATATTTTGTATAGTTCTATTTTTGTAACACAGCTATTACATAAATGCAAAATGCTGTTGAATGTACATACATGTGTAGATAGAGGATAGATGATAGATAATTAGATGATAGGTACTAGATAACACACAGATGATGGATGAAATAGTTGTAGGTTAGGTAGATGATGGCGAAGTTGATGATAGATAATTTAGATTGATAACACACATATAGATAATAGATACAGATAGATAATAGATACAGATAATAGATAAATGATAGATTTGGAAAGATAATAGATAGCTAATAGATGATAGATAAAGATAAATGGATGATAACTAATCAGGGGTAATTTCCTTATTCCCTTCTACATTTTGGCCCATCCATCTGGGCTGTGGGTGTGGTCCACAGCCACGTACCTGTGCTCAGCTAGCGTTTCTCACTGTACAAGCTCAGGGGGAGCTGGTGACCTGGGCAGGTGGCCCTGAAGGTGAGCGGGTCTCCATGCTGCAGCCCACTCTCCCTGCCTCTCCTTTTCACTCGCTCTGCTTATTCTGGCTGAGGAAGGAACAGGAAGGGACAGGAAGGGCTGATAGGTTAACCACACAAGTGAAGTTTGATGGGAACTGTTGTGGTTGGGTTTCCTGGAAAAAGACCAAGGCAGAGGTTCTGGGGAGTCTCTTGTGGAGGGGAGACAATGCCCACAAGGGGGTCCCGACAGCTTCCATGAAGGCTCAGGACCAGAAGGGCCCTTCAGAGCAGCCCTCACGGAAGCAGAGGAGGGGGGCTTGTGCCCCCAGACCCAGTGGTAGCAGGTAGGGCTCCCCTGCAAGGCTACCCCCAGGCACCGCATCGAGGCACTTGCCATCAGCCTCAGCAGCCCACAGTCCTGGGAGCTGGATGCCAGGACCTTGGTTCTGAATGGGCACCACCTTACATGGCACAGGAGGAGACAAAATCCCCAGGCACTGATGGGCATCACGCTGTGGCTGCTGCAGAAGACATGACCTCCTCAGAGCTCCACGGCAAGACAGGGGACCCAGCTCCTTGACACTGTCATCCGGGACTGAGCGGTGTGCGTCAGGACTACAGGAGCGTCTCTTGAGTGGGCACTGCTGGTCTCTAGGTACCATGGAATCTTGCTCTTGAATTAGCTCTTACCAGATGTGAGGCAGGAAGAGGTGTCTGCAGGCAGTCAGTGTGATTGGCTTGATTGGCGCATTTTGTGTGATTGGTGTGTTCAGTGTGATTGGCATAGCTGTTGTCCATTCTAGGAGAGAACCACAGGGGAGTCCCAGGGCCCCATCCTGTTGTGCAAGGATGGCGTCCTGCAGCACAGCACAGAGCCACAGGTAGGATGTAGGTGGGACACAGGTAGGATGCAAGTGGCATCCAGGTGGGACGCAGGTGGGATGCAGGTGGGATGCAGGTAGGACTCAGGTGGGATGCAGGTGGGATGCAGGTGGGACTCAGGATGCAGGTAGGACTCAGGTGGGATGCAGGTGAGATGCAGGTGGGACGCAGGTGGGATGCAGGTGGGACGCAGGTGGGATGCAAGTGGGATGCAGGTGGGACTCAGGTAGGATGCAGGTGGGATGCAGGTGGGATGCAGGTGGGATGCAGGTGAGATGCAGGTGGGATGCAGGTGAGATGGAGGTAGGATGCAGGTAGGATGCAGGTGGGATGCAGGTGAGATGCAGGTGGGACGCAGGTGGGACACAGGTGGGATGCAGGTGGGATGCAGGTGAGATGCAGGTGGGACGCAGGTGGGATGCAGGTGGGATGCAGGTGGGATGCAGGTGAGATGGAGGTAGGATGCAGGTAGGATGCAGGTAGGATGCAGGTGGGATGCAGGTG